>NW_027280565.1:5000-127500 GCF_046629955.1 Centroberyx affinis
CTGTAAGATATAAAGATCTGAACACATCAAAAGTGCTTGATTACTGACTGAAAGAGATAATTAACTGGTTGATCTGTCGGGAGACGAGCTCCAGCATCACTGCTGTGACCTCTGACCTTTCAATGAGAACCGGTGAAAGAGGATAAGCGGCCGAGACAGGAAGCAGCGTGATTATATTTACCAGCATCTGCAAATAGGTTCTCAACTGAAATAAAAGCATCTGACTGACAGCAGCAAGGCAGAACAGATTCTTCTGAGTGGATAGTGTTGACAGTGTTCAGTCCCATAGGTCACCGTTACTCCTTATTAAGTGTGTGTGTGTGACATTAACAAAGAAATACAGTGTGATGTTTTTGCTGAATATTCTGACAGCAATATGAATTCTGATACATGCTGAAACTAATGTCTCCACGTTTGCTTTTACAAGGTTTAAAAACAAATGTTCAGGAGACGATTTGTTCGAGGAGAGAATGAAATGCTTCAAAATAAAATGAAAGCTGTGATGTGGATCCTCTCCCCGGATCCTGAACACTTTGTCGGAGCGGTTTTCCCTCTGAGCGACATGCAGCTTCTCGCAGTTTGGAAATTGCAACAGTCGCTGCAGGAATTTATTTTTGCCATTGTTCGCGGCGGCGCTGATGAGGTTTTTCCCTGGGTGAAGGCTCCTCGGGGGCAGGAGAGCCCCTCGAACGAGACGGGACTCGCCCCGGCAGCCTCCCTCGGCTATTGTTTCAGGTGTCGCCGGGCGGAGCGGCCGTGGAAAAACTGACGGCAGGAAAGGAAGACTGAGTCTGTTCACCGCCTGGACCCGCGCCTCCAGGTCAGACACGACGCCCCGGACACCAAAAACTCACCAAAAAACATCCTTCTGCTAATATAGAGATGTGATCATTATGTCTACAGTCTTTCCAATAAACGCCTTCTTCATTCATAACTAACAGCTTTCAGCCTTTTTGGCTTTATTAATCAAGTTTGGAGAAGAAAAGTACAACAACTCCCACATCCAATCTTCTTTGTGAAGAAAGAGAGAAGAAATTCCTGCACACTGTTCTTGAAATATACATCTATATTCTTTCATTTGCGCTTTTTTTTTTGCTTTGCTTGTTTTTATTGCTTTGTTTTAATTTACCGTTTTTATATATTACACTATGGCCCCGGGGCACTATATTTAACCTGTAAGGAGAGGAATGACAACACACTGAACTGAACTTAAGCTTTGGTCCACATAGAAATCAAGACATTATCAATGAACAGAACCGGTGCACATTGCAGGAGGAGTGAGATTTCTTCATTCTTAGACAGTGGTGGAAGAAGTACTCAGATCTTTTACTTAAGTAAAAGTAGAAATAGTATAAAAATACTAAGTAAGTAAGTAAAAGTACAAGAGTATTAGCATCAAAATGTACTTAAAGAAACAAAAGTAAAAGTACTCATTATACAGAATGGCCCATTTCAGAATAATACTAATATAATTATTATATAATTAATAATATAATTATTGATGCATTAATGTGTAAGCATCCCTTTAATGTTGCAGCTGGAAAAGGTGGGGCTGATTTCCACTACTTTATATACTGCTGGGTAGCTTACAGTAATCTATAATAATACATCACAATTTATGAGTTGATTATATTTTGTATTAATAATCTGAATCTGCAAAATAACTAGTAATTTAAGTTATCAAATAAAGGTAGTGGAGTAAAAAGTACAATAGTTCCCTCTGAAATGTAGTGGAGTAGAAGTATAAAGTAGCATAAAATGGTAATACTCAAGTAAAGTACAAGTACCTCAAAATTGTACTTAAGTACAGTATTTGAGTAAATGTACTTAGTTACTTTCCACCTCTGTTCTTAGATAAATAATAATCAAGTGAAACGACCAGAACATTAACTGGTCCAAAGTCTGAAAGTTCATTAACTGGGTTTGAATCCCAGGAGCTTTGTCCCAGTCTCTCCCCTCTCTCCCCCCAGTCTCTCCCCTCTCTTCCCCCCAGTCTCTCCCCTCTCTTCCCCCCAGTCTCTCCCCTCTCTCCCCCCAGTCTCTCCCCTCTCTACACTGTGTGCCGCCCATTAAAGACAAAACTGACACAAAACCAGCCTGGTTGCACTGGGCGGATCCCAGTTTGAGCGAGCAGGTCGGAGCTGAGAGAGGGAAGAGGTGTTCTGAGAACCTTCCCTGGATCAATAAAAGGTTAAGACCTGCAGTTCAGAGCCCTGACAGGTGCTCCAGATCAGGACTCATCCCCGCTCTTCCGCCCGTCATGTCGCTCGGTCCGCCCCATTCCGGTCTCCCTGTAATCCGGCCCTGCCAGCCAGGAATGCCAGGAATGCCGGCTGTGTAATGGAAATCTGCTCCACATTTCAAACAGATTATGTCTGCGCAGGCTGCGGCGGCGCAGGCGGCCGGGTCACGCCTGTCCAAAACCCTTTCTCAGACCTGCAGGAAGGAGTTCTCATGCGGATTCCGGTGCCGGACCGCACGGTGACCGATCGGCACCGACTCGCAGCTTATCGGGAGTTTTACTGACTCGAGTGAAAAGTTTCCTCGGTCTGCCGTGAGCCGAGTGAGTTTTGTGATCCTGATCTGTTGAAACTTGTCCAGGAGGAAACCAGCGTTCCTGTCGTCAGTCATGAAAAACTTCCTTGTTGCAGATGTGTTTACATTCTGAGGGTTTAGGTGTTTTTGCCGTTTGCCTTATCTCCAGAGAGATCTACAGAGAGAGAGCGGCTTAAGGGGTTCAGGGTTTAGTTCGAGGACAGTCGGACGGGAAGCCGGGATCAAACGTGTGACCTCCGGGTTACATGACGGTCTCTCTGAACACCAGGACACCCAGGTACGGGATTCCAGTCCAGACACAGAGACACAGGTGACAGACATGAAGATATGAAGCTCAGAGTTTAGATGGAGGAGCTGGAGCTTCATCTGCAGGTTCACAAACCTCAAAACCTCAGAACCTCAAAACCTCAAAACCTGAAAACCTGAAAACCTGGTCTGTCTTCACTCTCCAGGACGACACAGGGACGAGGATTTAGGATGAAAGTTCCATAAAACAGGGTTCCTACACCTTTTCCAAAGTCAAATTCAAGCACTTTTCAAGCATTTTCAAGGTGCATTTTCAAGCTTTTCCAGCACCTTACAGCTGTGGTAAATTACATATTTATATACATATACAGTACTGTGCAAAAGTCTTTCAAAACTAATGAAATGAAAAATTTCTGAATATCAAAAATTTACAATAAACAGCAGTCTACTGGCACTAATGCAGAAAACAAATAAACATCTAAGACTTCTAAGAAATTTATATAAAAACTCTAGGGTGCCTAAGACTTTTGCACAGTACTGTATATACTAAAAATTATTGTTACACTTCTTCATCAGATTAAATCAGATGTTATTGTGATATAAACAACCCAAATTATGTTTTGTGACAGCAATGCTGTAACGATTATGTAGGATTTGGTCCTCGTTTCAACCCTGATTTGTATTTTTTGTTTTTAAACTCACTTCACTGTCCCATCAGAGGACACACACATCAAAACACACTGACACACACGCACAGAGAGGTGAGAGTGGAGTCGTCTTCATTTTGTGCGAAAGGCAAAAACAATTAGTCTCTCTCTCTCTCTCTCTCCGACTTATTCTATTTCTTTATCTAGAAATCGAACTATTCAGTCAGATAGCGATTTATTATGAAAGTAAAGCAATTAATGTTACAATTTCAAGCAGTTTCAAGCACTTTATTCAAAATCCAAGCACTTTCCAAACCTTGAAAACACCACATTAAAATGTGTTGTCAAGGACTTCCAGCACCCAGAGGAACCCTGATGAAACCTCCAGGCTGATGACCCAGGGTTCACATGTAAACAACTGCCTCCCTCCGTTACTTTCCCCAAAACTTTCTTTTCCCCAGATGCTAAGTTGATCATTTTACTTCTCCTTCATCAAATGTAAGACTTGAATTTTGATATTCCACCTGGTTTAATGAGAATGTATTATCTTGGCATCTCCCTCCAGCCTCTGTCTCTTATCCAGAGCCATTTACTGTGAGAGCAAAGCCTGAAACGCACTGGAAGCATCAGATGTGTTTTCAAATGCATCAGTTATTTTAAACGGCCAAATTTTGGGGGATTCTGGGAGTCAGAGGAGCGCCGGCTGTTTGCCATGAGGCTTCTAGAGCTGCAGTGCAAAAGGAAAACGGAAAGATAATGCAGTTTTTCCCAGAAGGTGATACTCTTGACTTTTATCTGGACATGTATGTCTGTGTTATGGCATATATTTTTGATTAATTTCAAATTTGCAGTCATATACCACATGGTGTTTATGGATTTTGTAAATTATCACCCACTGGCAGCTCGTCAAGCTGCTGCTCTGTGAAGTTTTATGAGCAGTTTGTGTCTCTGTGTCCAGGGGCCGGATTCACAAAACCCTCTTAAGAAAAAAAAGTGCAATTTTTTTCTTAACTTAAGTCTCAAAAAAAAAATTAGGAAAAAATGCTATTCTCAAAAACAGTTCTTATATATTTTCGTAACTTTCTTCTTATGTTTCTTCCTAAGAAAAAAACTTAGGAATAAATGGTATTCTTGAAATGAAAGTTGTCAAATTTGTTCTTAATTTTTTTCTTAACTTTAAGACAGTTCACCTGTCTTAAAACTCCTACAGTGAAAAGGTAAGCCTCTAATATCATATATTTAAACACATTTTAGACAAGTAGGTTATAGTTCAAAGTCTTCATAGGTTCCCCTACACCTAACATTAAGATGAACATTTATTGTAAAGCTTTATTTGGTGTAGGGCCAGGTAGGCCTCTGTCTCATGTCTGTTGGAAATAAGCTGCAAATTTTACAGTTTCCAATGTTTAAATCTTTGCTCTAGTTGCTCTAAATAGGTTTTTCCCCAATTGTTTTGTAGATGGAAGCACTTTGGGTTGCCTCCTAGCCTTGTCTCCTAGCCTCCTAGCCTTGTCTCCTAGCCTCCTAGCCTTGTCTCCTAGCCTCAATGGCAGTAAGCCTAAAGTTTATTAACCAGAATTAATTCAGGCCCTATTCTGAGAAGTTCTTAAGTTGGAAAATTAAAGAAATTTGTAAGAAATGAGACTGTTACTAAGAAAATATTGAGGAATTGCACTTAAGAGCCTTCTTAAGAACTTCCTAAAATTTCCTCTTATGTCATTTCTTAAGATCTATCTTAAGAACACATTGGTGAATCCGGCCCCAGGTCAGAGGAGTTATTATTAGGAGCGACTTTGTGTTTATCAGTTATGTTTTCTAAAAGATCGTTGTGGTGAGTTTACCTTCCTCCCACAGCGAAGTCGGAGATGGCGTAGTAGTAGGACTTGAGGACTTTGGGGTCGTTGAAAACTTCGTCTCCGAACGTGTTGAGCCTGTTCAGAGTCACTCTGATGTCGGTGGCCGTCACCCACTCCTGCAACACAACGAGACACACTGTCAGCTCACACACACACACACACACACACACACAGGCTGGGAATACTTAGACCAAAAATCTAATGTGTGATTATTTGACAGAATATTGCAATTGCGATTTAAACTGCGATTCATATCATCACACGTTTTTCTAAATAGATGTGAGTGTGCAGATTTACAGAGTTTGAGTCTGATGAAAGGTTTTGATTCGAAAACTCCTTGTTCACAAATCCACTTTAGACAGATAGATAGAAAACTTTATTGACCCCGGAAGGGAAATTGAGTCGTCATAGCAGCCAAGACACACAGATGACAAAATACATTAACACACAACAGATAAGAACACAAGAGGCTATGATGGCTAAAAAGCAAGTGACTAAATGAATAAATAAAGATATAAATACTTGACAAGTTAGTCCACAGACAGTTTAATGTCACCAGGTCTGGCAAAGGCAGATGAATTGTAGTCTGATGGCACCTGGCAGGAATGATCTCCTGTATCGCTCCTTCACACACCGGGGTTGAATCAGTCTGTTACTAAAGCTTTCCTAAATCTTTCCTCCACCACCTCCTCCAGTGTGACCAGCAGCCAGTTTGGACCAAACTCTCTCTGAAGAAACTAACTGCAGACTCTGAGATTTGGAAACATCATTTGATTTTATAGTAAAGAAGCATCTAGAGAAAATGTTTCCAGCAGTGCGACCTGCAGCAGAACCAGACCTGGAACCAAAGCAGGAACCAGACCTGGAACCAAAGCAGGAACCAGACCTGGAACCAAAGCAGGAACGAAACCAGAATGCAAATTATCCACAAAACATAAAATCACAGAGCAAATCCAGAGACTGATTAACACACAGGTCCATTACAATGAACCTGAAGATGGATGGCATGAAGTGTTCAGTATATTTCCATCAGTGTCCCAGATGCGTCCGGCTCGTCTTCCCTCTGGACAGACGGTCTGAACGGATTCGGATCGGACCGGATCGGATCGGATCGCCTCTCTGCTGCCTAACTTCACACAGAAACGTGAACTCCTCACATAACTGCCAGGAATGTGGAACATGTTTGTTTGCGTCTCGGCGGACGGACGCAGCTGGACGGAGACGCCTGGACACACTTCACTTAAACTCTATTGTTTTTACTGTGTGTCTGTAATAATTAGACTTACTAAACATTTGTGTTTACAAGGACAGAATCATTAGTGTTTTTGAAATATTCACTGATAAAAAGGGGGGAGGGTTGTGTTTTTTTACTTATTTGTTTATTCCTATATTCATATATACATGTGTATCTTTAAAATGTATTTCTAACGTTCTTATATGTTTATCTGTTATAAAAGAGCCTTATATCATTATATATGGATTTCTGTTAAACTGCTCAAATAAAGATAACTGAAAGAAATATTGACTGATGAATTTCATGTCACCAAGTTTCTCCGGATATCCAGCAGTTTGAATGGGAGGCCGTCCTGGAGAGCAGTGGTTCTCAACGTGGGGTCCGGGGACCACCAGGGGTCCTTGAGGGGGTTCCAGGGGGTCCCCAGCAAATTGATGAATTGTTAAACTTCAGCATTATTTCATTTACAAGACGTTAACACAATTAGAGAATGTAGAAGAATGACTGTTCTGATCATAGCTTCTCTGTTATCTCTCTACCTACAATACAGACAGTCATGGAATTCTGGACAAAATCAAATCTGATGATAAAAATATTCTCAGAAATCTCATCAGATGGGGGTCCGTGGCTCTAATATATTCTACATTTGGGGTCCTTGATATAGAAAAGGTTGAGAGTCACTGCTGTAGAGTAAGATGTTCTGTCCCGTGTGAGTCAGCATGTCCTGTGCTCATGTTAATCTGTTCCAGCTCTGCTCTTCCTGTACATTTCTGCTTCTTGGCAGAGAGACTCTGGCTCTGGCTGACAAACGGCTCTGATGATGAACTGTCGTTGGTTTAAACATTTTCTCAGCGGTGGATCCAGCACAGCTGAAGGAACTGGAACACAGCTGCTGCTCAGCTGGCCAGAGCCGGGTGGTTCTCTCACACCTGAGATCCTCTCAGGATTCATAAAGTCTAACTGGGTCTAACTGGGTCTAGCAGGGTCTAACTGGGTCTAACTGGATGTAACTCGGTCTAACTGGGTCTAACTCGGTCTAACTGGGTCTCACTGGGTCTAACAGGGTCTAACTGAGTGTAACTGGGTGTAACTGGATGTAACTGGGTCTAACAGGGTCTAACTGGATCTAACTCTGTCTAACTCTGTCTAACAGGGTCTAACTGGGTGTAACTCGGTCTAACTGGGTCTAACTCGGTCTAACTGGATCTAACTCTGTCTAACAGGGTCTAACTGAGTCTAACTGAGTGTAACTGGGTGTAACTGGGTCTAACAGGGTCTAACTGGGTCTAACAGGGTCTAACAGTGTCTAACAGGGTATAACAGGGTCTAACTGGGTCTAACTGGGTCTAACAGGGTCTAACAGGGTCTAACAGGGTCTAACTCGGTCTATCTGGTCTCCTAACCGCCCGGCCTGGCAGTCTTCCAGCAGCTACAGGTTTCTTCCTTCAATCCCAGGATCTGATCCACCAGTCAAAAGTTTGGAAACAGCTGATTGGATGTTCTGTGTTTCTCATTCTCTTAAAGCCGTTTTGATCTCAAGGCTTATGCAAATATAGTTTATAGTTAGTTAGTTTATTTTTTATTTCTGTGTCATGCCAAACGTCTGGCCCATCCCACATGGGATTACAGGACACACCATTTTACAAAACATACATCTTCCGGTGATACATATAAGAGCAAAAAAATAAAATAAAATAAATTACCACATTATAAAGTACTACTATATTCTTTCAAATAACATATTTGAAATGATAGGTTTCAAATGAACAATCCACTGAAAAGAACTGCTACAAACTTCCAGTTTATCTTGATAAAGAGCTTTTCTTCTCCTCTCCCAGGCTTTCTCCAGGTAACTAGCTAATCTAAATGTTTCATGAGCGAACAGCCGACTCAATCTTTGTGCATCATCCATATTTACAAAATCAATATCTGTTTTTATCTTACTAAATAAAGTATTGTGCAGTTCCCAGTAAAAAGGGCAATAGAAAACAAAGTGAAACTCATTTTCTATATCAGTCAAACACATTGAACAAATCCGCTTTTCTTCTTCCAGACTGACAAACCGTCCAGTTTCAACTGTAAGGTAAAATTCCAGATCTCAGCTGGGCACATAAGGCTCTTCGCTTTTTAGATAAATTATATACAACATAATTCTCAGTACCATATTCATATTTTATCATCCTAAATATACGCAATTTTGGCTTATAATATAAATAGTGAAGTTGATCCTATGTATGAATTTCTTTCCAAAGCCTTTGCCTTTCCATCAAGGCAAAGAATCTAAAATATACGATAGTTTTGATTTGTTTAACACTTTTTTGCTCGCTGCATAATTCCATTTGTGATATTTCATAGTTTTGATGTTTTTACTGTTATTCTAAAATGTGGCAAAATAGTAAAAATAAAGAAAAATGTGAAGTGTCCAAACTTTTGACTGGCCAGTGTAGACCAGTTCTCACCATTACCAGCAATGAGAAGAAGCCAGTCAGTACAGTTATGTTTCATGGACGGACAAGTGTGGAAAATGGTGTGTATTTCTGTGTATTCTGTGTGTATTTTAGCAGCCACTGTCGTGTCCAAGACAAATTTGCTTCGGGGCAATAAAGTCTAATGTGATCTAGAAGTTAGTAAGAGAGTCCTGGTGATGGCTGGTTCTCTGCCAAACTGACGCCGCACCGAAAGCCTCGGCAGTGTTTGCCGGCCGGTGGTTTCCCAGAGAGCCTCACACATGCCGGACAGCGGGAATGTCAGAGTCCCGACAAACGAGCGTCTGACGCCTCCGACAGCTAAAAGAGTCCCGGGCTTTGGTATAAATAGCTATGTGCCAACAAGTCAAATAAGGAAGTACATGGCGGCCGGGCTAAATTTGTTCATTTGCAGGAGGAGAGGCAGAGCATTACGCAGGAAAAAAAAAAAAAAAACCAACACCCAGGAGGAAGATATCTGGATCTGAAGAAACACCCGGCAGTTTCCTTTAGATTCATTCAGCAGAGACGCTACACCCGCTTTACTTTACTCTTCATCTGTCTGGATGACTCTCAGAATAGAATACAGTAGAACAAGCTTCAATTCCCACATGAGCAACATTACAGTAAGACAGAGTGGGAGTGCAGAGTTCAGCAGTATCCAGGCAGAGAGAGGAGAAGCTTCCCAGAAATACCAGATCTATCTGTCTAATGTGGAAACACAAACACACTGGGAGAGGAGGAGGAGGAGGAGGAGGAAGGAAGGGTATTAACCAGGGAAGGGAGGGGAGAGAGGGAGAGGAGAGATAGAGGAAGGAGGGGAGAGAGAGAGGGAGAAGAGGAAGGGAAGAAGAGAGGAGGGAGAGGAGAGGGAGGAGGAGAAAATGGGAGGGAAGGAAGAAGGGAGGAGGGAAGGAGAGAGGAGAGGGGATAGAAAGGAGGAAAGGAGCTAGAAAGAGGTGACAAGAGGGAAGAAAGAGAAGAGAGAAGGGAACGAAGGGAAATGGGAAACACATTCGGGAGAGAGAGAGAGAGAGAGAGAGAGAGAGAGAGAGAGAGAGAGAGAGAGAGCGAGAGAGAGAGAGAGAGAGAGAGAGAGAGAGAGAGAGAGAGAGAGAGACAGACAGAGACAGAGAGAGAGAGAGACAGACAGACACACAGAGAGAGAGAGAGACAGAGAGAGAGAGAGAGAGTATGTGGGAGCAAGAGAGTGAGAAAAACTGAAAAAGTGAGTGTGAGAGAGGGAGAGAGAGAGAGAGAGAGAGAGAGCGGGCGAGCGAGCTCCACATAACAAGCCCGTCCAGCTGCAGCTCTGTGGAGCCAGGCGGAGCGGGAGCAGCAGTGGGAAACCCGGGGGCGTCGCCTAGCAACCAGCCGCAACAGTTGGCAGGCGTCGAACCCGCAACCTGAACGAGCTGAACGAGCTGAGCAACCTGAACAACCTGAACGAGCTGAGCAACCTGAACGAACCGAACAACCTGAACAACCTGAACGAGCTGAGCAACCTGAACGAACCGAACAACCTGAACAACCTGAACGAGCTGAGCAACCTGAACGAACCGAACAACCTGAACAACCTGAACAACCTGAACAACCTGAACGAACCGAACAACCTGAACAACCTGAACGAGCTGAGCAACCTGAACGAACCGAACAACCTGAACAACCTGAACGAGCTGAGCAACCTGAACGAACCGAACAACCTGAACAACCTGAACGAGCTGAGCAACCTGAACGAACCGAACAACCTGAACAACCTGAACGAGCTGAGCAACCTGAACGAACCGAACAACCTGAACAACCTGAACGAGCTGAGCAACCTGAACGAACCGAACAACCTGAACAACCTGAACGAGCTGAGCAACCTGAACGAACCGAACAACCTGAACAACCTGAACAACCTGAACAACCTGAACGAACCGAACAACCTGAACAACCTGAACGAGCTGAGCAACCTGAACGAACCGAACAACCTGAACAACCTGAACGAGCTGAGCAACCTGAACGAACCGAACAACCTGAACAACCTGAACGAGCTGAGCAACCTGAACGAACCGAACAACCTGAACAACCTGAACGAGCTGAGCAACCTGAACGAACCGAACAACCTGAACAACCTGAACGAGCTGAGCAACCTGAACGAACCGAACAACCTGAACAACCTGAACGAGCTGAGCAACCTGAACGAACCGAACAACCTGAACAACCTGAACGAACCGAACAACCTGAACAACCTGAACGAGCTGAGCAACCTGAACGAACCGAACAACCTGAACGAGCTGAGCAACCTGAACGAACCGAACAACCTGAACGAGCTGAGCAACCTGAACGAACCGAACAACCTGAACAACCTGAACGAGCTGAACAACCTGAACGAGCTGAGCAACCTGAACGAACCGAACAACCTGAACAACCTGAACGAGCTGAGCAACCGGAATGAACCGAACAACCTGAACAACCTGAACGAGCTGAGCAACCTGAACGAGCTGAGCAACCTGAGCGAGCTGAGCAACCTGAGCGAACCGAACAACCTGAACGAGCTGAACGAGCTGAACAACCTGAACGAGCTGAGCAACCTGAGCGAGCTGAGCAACCTGAGCGAACCGAACAACCTGAACAACCTGAGCAACCTGAACAACCTGAACCAACTGAACAAGCTGAACAAGCTGCTGACTCCAACAGCTGAGACAGTCAGAGGAGAACTGAGACTGAATTTTAACTCAGTCTGCAATGAAAACAGAGTTTCCACCGTGAAGCAAGAAACAAACTGACACAAACAGTCAGAAAAAAACTGACACAAACCGACACAACTGACACAAGTCAGAAAGCCGGACGCTGTCCAGACGCCGTGCCTCACTGGGTGAGCAGCATCAACTGCAGCCTTCCAACCGCGCTGATAATTCCCATAATGCACAGCCATTTTATTAAATAACACACTTTACATACCAAGTAAAATATCTTGATGTGCGATGTCAAACAAAACAGATTTTTTCAAATAACATTCCTTATGTGTTTCATAACTCATTTTGTCAGAGTTTTTAAATAAAGTGAGCTTGTTCCCATCAGTTCAGACAGCAGAATTTCCCCCAAATCCCCACATCATCACCTTATGATTCACTAAGACCACAAACCAGATTATTGAATTATCGAGCAGCCCTGCTTCTACCTGCTGCATCACCATGACCCCGGGAACAGGCCCTGCAGGGTTTTAGTGTTACGCTCCGCTCTGTAACCGGGACAGGATGCCGGCCTGTTTGTCTACACGCTGCAGCGGCTGGCAAATCCCAGAATCCACCAGCCGTGCTCCCCGCCTTACGTTCCTCCTGCTCCCAGCGGTGAGGCGCGCCAGCTGTCCGGTCCGGTGATGTGCGTTCACCGTGGGAATAAAACCAGAACCCAGAGGGAAATAAACACTGAGCTCCTCAGGGGGGACAACTGGTTTATCCAGAGGCCACAGGGGCTGGAAAACCCCAAAACTCACATTTGTGCCGCACAAATAGATGTTAGAGTAGAACAGGACTCTACATGATGGTTGGTTAGAGTAGAATAACTTGGACAGGACAGATAGTGGGGATGTTACAGACCAACAAACGTTACACAACACTGTTACTGTAGATTGTAGCTTGCTGTCACACTTTAAGGGAAGAGGGACGCACAGCTGAATGAGAAATGTGAAGAAAAATATATGAATGTATGCGAAAAGTTCTGTTTTTAATTGGCTAAGGTGATATTTTGCTGGTTTCCTCAGAAACACAAGTGACATAAACACAGAAACAATGATAGTCAGTAGACAGTGAAGGCAGAGCAACACACACACACACACACACACACACACACACAAAATAATACATGACAGGGGAGGGGAAGGAATTATTTTTCTGTTACTTAATTACTTTTGTTACTTTTACTGTTTTTGTTATTTAATAATTTAATTGGTGATTAATCTCTTGGAAAAATTCTTCGTTTACTATTTTTAATTTTAAAAATATATCTGGCTGGTATTACAGTAAAAAAAAGTGGAGCTGGATGATAATACTTCAAATTTACCAAAACCGACACGGACACTCTCTCATCAAAATCCCAAAAGTCGGTCTGTTCAGTAAATCCATTTGTCAAGTGGCAAACTTTGCATAAACGGTTTCATTTGTGTTGCTTCAGTTAAACTGAGAGTCACATGTCAGACAGAATAAGACCGGAGGTAAGGGGGTTTCACCTTCAAAATAAAAGCATACTCTTTATATTTATGACACTAATGAATGTTAGTGAATGTAATATTTCAGCACCAGGGGTTAGAAAAATAAAGAAATTGTCGTTTCATTTATCGTTATCGAGGTAAATGTGACGTTATGTAGTGACGTGACTCTCAGGCCCGTATCTTTTTCTCCCCACATCTCTGGACATCCGCCCGCTCTCCTCACCTGCAGGACGGGGCTGTTGTCGAAGTTGTAGGCGCTGGGCCGGCCCTCCAGGGTGGAGAACGCCACGTTGCCGCCGGTGAGAGGCGAGATGTCGCTGAAGTCGTCGGTGCAGAGCGCCTGCTGCTCGTCTTCGCCGGTGCGGATGAAGCCGCGGCTCGTCTTCTGGTACGTCTTCTCGCAGGAGCCGCTGTAGTACTGGTAGGGCAGCCACGGCCCGTCCTCGCTCATACGCTTGTAGATGGCGAAGCTCTCCGGGCGGCTGGTGTGGAACTTCAGCCGGACGTACGTGATGTCGAAGGCCTTGCCTGGAGGAAGAAGGGAGAAAAATGGGATATTTAGCATAACAGGCGCTGAAAGGAGGAATTAAGTAATCTATCTTTATCGACAACTTATCTCCTCCTGCAAGAGTCTCTGGCTTTGCTCCAAAACAAAGTACACAACCTGAAAGTGAGTTTTAAAGCCCTTCGACCCCTGCAGGTGCTGGAATATTATGGTCTGTTTGTGCTATGGCTTCAAAAAGGAGAACAACACACACTGCTTCCAACACTCACACATTCACCGCTCCCATTTATTGAATGTTACCATATTTATTCAACTATATCAGACACCTGATGAAGACCAGGGGTCAAAACGTACGATAGTTGAACATGTGGGAACACTTTGAGCTGCTACACTCCAGAACCTGCTAAAAAACACATTGGGATGGGACATCTCTCTCACACAATCTCTCCTGTTTTTTTTATTTTGTGCTATGGGAAAGTTACTGAAGTAGAGACTCTCACACCATTGGGACGAGTGAACGAGGACCTGGATCTCAGGGTCTTCCTGTGAAATGTCCTGTGATACAAATCCAACCTACTGTCAATCCCTAAATAGATTTTTTTTGACCTGCGTGTTTTATATATAAAACGTTTTTTTCTACCATGGTATAAACTATTTTACATAGAGATAGACTTCTTTCGTCTTTTGTTGTTTTGTTTGGTGTTTTTGTTTTTCTGTTTCCCCTTTTTTTGGGTGGGCATGTCCTCCTGAAAATGTGTTTTGGTATATACAGTATATATTTTGTATATTTGTACATGGATGAATTTGAAGTTATAGGACCCCATGGGGGATTTGCATACTGTAGACTTGGGCTATGTCTTATATATATATACCACTAACCTGAAAAAAATGTTTTGCTTATTAGTAATATCAAAAGGATTTTGAATGTGTACGATTATAGATATTGTATGTTTTGACAGTTGAGGGAATCTTGAATGAGTGAGCTGTTGTGTGGGATCATGGACACTCCTCCAACACAGCTGTGGACTATTACGCAATCATGGGCTGTATGTAAGCACTATGTCACTTTATGATTGATAGGTCCTTGTGACTGAAACGTCGACTCTTTTTAATAAATCAATGCAGAGCTGATAAGTGTGTGCGGGAATTGGCGCGGGGCTTTAACAATAACTGTGTGGTCAAACAAAATCCCCAGAGTCCCACTGCAGTAAATAGAAGTAAGCACTGTATATTATCTACACACTGTGGACCACAAACCCAAGTGTTTTCTATTAGTGAATAACCAAACATCTCAGTTATGGATAATAAAATCCTCACAGCAGATGATGGCGGGACGCTCCCAAACCAGAAAACCACACGGAGAAGCAGCAACGCTAATCAGCTGCAGTTTGTTTTTATTGCGTTCCACAATCCACCCAACGCTTTTTTTCCCAACGTCTTATTTAAACCGTACAGATTCACACTGCGGCACGACTTCTCCTCCACCCGCCCGCCTGTCACACTAGAGGCCCTTCTTCTTCTTCTTCTTCTTCTTCTCCTCCTCCTCTCCTCCTGAACATACTTGGCGTGTCTGAGCAGGCCGGGAGCTGCAGGAGGATGAAGACCAGACCGTATGAGCAGGAACACACACACGGGGGGGGGGGGGGGGGAAATGTTACGGGGGGGAAACGTCACTCGCTGTGTGAAGAAGAAGTGACACCATCTTTCAGCCGGGCGGCGGGGGGTACCGCTGTTTGCTCTAGCAAAGAATTTGCTCTGTAAACAGCTCGGCTAAAAGGGGCCGGGACAGGGGGCCATTGTGTCGAGAGCAAATATAGGTGAAGCCGTGTGGCCGTGTGGCTGATAACACTGATGTGACCAACACAAAAGGAATCGGTATATTACAGGAAACAAAGAGGCAACTGCAAACAAACGGGTTTCCTCCACCCTAGCAGTCCCAATGTGTGTCTTTAAGTGTGTGTGTGTGTGTGTGTGTGTGTGTGTGTGTGTGTGTGTGTGTGTGTGTGTTGCCACGGCCACCATGACAATGAACTTGCTGACTTCTGAGCAAGGTTATTATCGTTAACGAAAACTAACAAAGTAACGAAAACTAGGTGTGAAAAAACATTTTTCGTTAACTGAAATAAAATAAAAACGAGGCTTTACGAAAAAAATGATAACTAAAAAACTAACTAAAAAACTAACAAAACTAACTAAAATAAACTAAAATTATAGAGAAAATGTCTTTAGTTTTCGTCTTTGTCAATTTATTTCACACATAAGCCTAGTATTTTGGGTGGATATGAAATCTATCTTCCAATTTTTTTTTTCTTTTTGAATCTCACCCCTAACAAATACCCCATATTACAAAAAAAGACTAAAACTAACACTGAAACTAATAAAAACTAAACTAAAATAAAGCATTTTCAAAAAATAAAAAACTAAACAAAACTAGCAAACCCGCTTTAAAAAACGAATTAAAACTAAACTGAAATTCAAAACGAAATAAAAAAAAAAACTAATGAAAAACGCAAAACTATAATAACCTTGTTTCTGAGGAACCTGTGTTGACCAGACAAGCTTCGCAGGTCAAGGTTAATTAGAAGCTGTATATATATATATATTTTACTGCAGGGTGTGTGAGATGAATTCAAAACATCACGCTGAGACCGAGGCGTCGTGCTCCATCTTGGATTTGAATCCCGTCCCCCTAAAGAGCGATTCTCTCAGAACGAGAGGATTGGTCTGACAAAACGTGCCGAGAGCCTCAGCTGTACCCGACACTCAGGCTAACATCTGCACTCGCTCAAATCCTCCTTCTCACTCCTTTTCACGGCGTGAAGCGGTTCATGAGCAGGCCGTCTGAAGAGCGGCTCAGGGTCCGGGAACAGACTCTGTCATTGACATCTCATCTGGAAACCCGCCGCCCCCCCACATCCTCACAAACAAGACAAACAGCATCTGTTGGCGCAGCAATCAAGAGGCCGAGCAGAGAGGCAAACAACAAAGAGGGACCGGCCTGGAGGAAGGAGGCGGGGGAGACAAAAGAGGCTTCAATGGTGAACACAGGTGGCTGCTGGGAAGGGGGGGGGGGGGTCCACACGTTAACTCGTTAGAGCTGTGGTTCTCAACGTGGGGTCCGGAGACCACCAGGGGTCCTTGAGGGGGTCCCCAGCAAATTGATGAATTGTTAAACTTCAGCATTATTTCATTTCCAAGAAGTTAACGCAATTAGAGAATGAAGAAGAATGATTTCTCTGATCATAGTTTCTCTGTTATCTCTCTGCCTGCAATACAGAGAGTCATGGAGTTCTGGAAAACTTATCTAACAATAAAAGATTTGGGTTGAAGAGACACAATCTTATCAAATGGGTCTGAATTGGGGGTCCTTGCTATGAAAAAGGTTGAGAATCAGTGCATCAGAAAACATGGAGGGGCTTTGGAAGAAACGTCACTGCTGTCAAACAGAAACTGTACGTGCAGAAACCTTTTCAGCACAGAGGGAAAAGGAGGAAGAAAGCTCATCTTCTCACTGGTGCCAACTTGCTTTTGAATTTAAACGATGGGGTTTTTGAGCGGTTTCAAAAGGCCAAGAGCCAATATTTAGTCCAAGTCAGTGATGTCCGCTCCCTGTGCCATGGACAGGGCCGGTCTTACCATCAGGCAGCCAGAGGGCCCCCAAAAAAGACAAGAATAGAACTATTTTCTACTACTTTCAATCTTCAGTCATGGTCACCCACCCTAATCAGTCAAGCTGTAGTGGGTTATTCCCCTTCTAGTGCGATTTTGCTACTTGTCTACTAGTTTGTTATTATTTCGGTACTTAAGCAAATTTTTCTTGCCACTGCATCAGTAGCTGAGAGAGAAGTAACACCCAAAACAAAAAAACAACAAAAAGTGCCCTTGCATGCACAGTTTTCTCAGCCCCAACTTGATAGTAATATGTAGAAAGGATGGATTAAAGAGGGAGAGGGTTGGGATTCAGGGGGCCCCATGCTTGCCTTTGCCTAGGGCCCCCAAATCACTAAGTCTGCCCCTGGCCATGGAAGATGATTTCTCTGGTTATTTCCTCCCTCTTTGGCTGAAGTTGAAATCAGTGAATTCAGCTGCTGCAGGGACCGGCTGGAATATAAAAACCAGCAGACTCCTCCATGGTTCAGGACTCAGGACTCTGCCGGCTCACGCGTGTCACGGAAACCGATGCGTCAGAGTGAGAAACTCGTAACATTTAGACAACGTTTGGTTCAGAATATTTACTTTGAAAAACAACCAAGACCAAGCAAAAATATCAAGTATCTCCCAACAAGCATGTACAGTGATGTGAAGCAGGGAGGGAAGGCAGGAGAGGAGTCCTTTAACCCAGTGGTTCTCAACGTGGGGTCCGGGGACCACCAGGGGTCCTTGAGGGGGGTTCCAGGGGGTCCCCAGCAAATTTATGACTTGTTTAACCTTCACTATTATTTCATTTAACACAATTAGAGAATGTAGAAGAATGACTGTTATCTCTCTACAATACAGACAGTCATGGGATTCTGGACAAAATCATATCTGACAATACAAATATTCTCAGATTTGGGTCTAAGAGACAAAATCTCATCAAACGGTGGTCCATGGCCCAAATATGGACTAAATTATGGGTCCTCGATATGAAAAAGGTTGAGAATCACCGCTCTGACCGGCCCGAGCGGCGGCGAGCGGCGGCGGCACGTCGGAGATATGAAGTCACCCGCGGGACGGCCCGGCTCTGCTGGCCCGCGGCGCTCTGCAGCATAAAGCCAAGAGGAATTCCGGCTCTTCTTACAGAACAATCGGTGTATTGATGAGCAGAAGAATTTTACAGTCGAGAGCGCAAACAAAGGCCGGGCTGTGGGACTTCTCGTGTCCCCCCATATGATGCAGGCATATGAAACATGGGATTCAAAAAAAAAGAGAAATTCGCTCGACACGAGGAACCATGGAAACTTTCAGTTCAAGTAAAAAAAACAAAAAAAAACACAAAAATTGCTGTTTCATAGTTTTCCCATGACAGCAATGATATGCTAACCGTTAGGAATGTTTAACTTCGGCCTAAACAGTCTGCTCTAGATGCCAAGTCGCCATTAAACCCTCTGAACTCCGATCTGGATCACCACAGATGGAGCTCCAGGATCCACATGCAGGTCAACAAGACAAGGAGGCTTTCAGCCGCTGACAGAGCAACATTTAGGATTCGTTAGTGACGATCAACACGAGACTCAAAGGACACTTCCAGCGTGATCTGAGGCTGGAAAAAAAAGAGGGAATCTGCTGACTGCTACAACAGCTGCTTTCAAAGATACAAAACCACAAAAGTCCACTTATAAAACTCATTTGTGCCAACCTCAATAAAAATTTAAAATAATGTTGCTTGAGGCTGCAGGGGTTGTGCAATAGCTTCATGGTGTTCTTATCACTGGTTGTGTAATATATGCAATATGCGTAATATGTGCAATGTGTAATATGTGGTTGTGATTTGCTACAGTATGTGTTGCTTTGTTATATGTTGTTTTTTTACTATTACTACTATGGAGGCAGTTATATGTGCAGCATTTGAGGACAATAAAGTATATTGAATTGTATTGTAAAAAAAAGAAACTTGGAATAATTCTTGTAGTTTAAGCCAAAAATACCAAAGAACAAGATGGAAAATGTCAGCTTGTGCTTGTCGAACCCTGCCCCTACACAACTGAGAACAAACACTCCCAAACTTTTTTATTTTTTTATTTTTTTTACACTTTTCTAATCAAGTTCTCCCATAAACCCTAAGCTGCTAAGATAATGGTCAATTAACTGGTGGAGGTTTAAGGACCTAAGCCTGCCATTGTAGAGCGCTGACCCTTTGAAACTCCTCCCAGGGGCCCAGCTCCACTTTTAACATGAAAAGACCTTTCCTCTGAATGACAGCCGAGAACTTGGGGAGGGACTCCAGCCACCTGCCCACTCCTCAAGCATGTCACGGTGGGATGGGGGTGGGATGGGGGGGTTGGTGGTGGTGGTGGTGGTGGGGGGGGGGGGTAGGAATGAACCGGCTGGAATGTGTTTCCGCTGGGCAGATCGACGCCGGACGAAGGGAGGGCCGACCACAGAGCCGGAGAGAAAGACTCCACAGAGAAGAAACGAAGGGAGAGAGAGAGAGAGAGAGAGAGAGAGAGAGAGAGAGAGAGAGAGAGAGAGAGAGAGAGAGAGAGAGAGAGAGAGAGAGAGAGAGAGAGAGAGCGAGAGAGAGAGCGAGGTGACACAGGCGCAGACTGTCCATGTCAAGAGAAGGAGGCATGCTGGGAGTTTTTTTCCTGTCCAGATATGGAAGCCCATGCAGAGATAAAAAGACGACCGACTGGCTGGAAATGACTAGATTTCTTGAGGAGATATTCTTGGAGGGAGGGAGGGGGAGGGGGGGGGGGGGCAGGATGGAGATGTGAGAAGGGAACTCCCCATCCGCTCTGCTTTATACATATAAGGAACAGAAATTATCATTATCTACTCATCCTCATGCCAGTAAAAGAGCGGATGAGTGTTTTTTTTGTCTTCATACAGCAGGAGAAGCTTCTGACAAACAGTTGCAGTAAATGGAGTCCAGTCCTATAGGCTTCAAAATGGGGGAAAAATGTCCATAAATGTCCATAAATGTCCATAAATGTCCATAAATGTCTCCGTACAGCTGCAGCATAACGCAAGTCTTCTGACACCATGCGATTGTTCTGTGAGTGGAAAAAAAAAACGGACAAAAATGGACATTTTCTGCCCTTTTTGAAGCCTAAAGGCCTGGGGCCGGATTCACAAAACCCTCTTAAGAAAAAAAATGTTCTCAAGTGACATTTTTTTCTTAACTTTAGTCTGCTATTCTCAAAAACAGTTCTTATATATTTTCTTAACTTTCTTCTTATGTTTCTTCCTAAGAAAAAACTTAGGAATAAATGGTATTCTTGAAATGAAAGTTGTCAAATTTGTTCTTGATTTTTTCCTTAACTTTAAGACGGCCCTTCACCTGTCTTAAAACTCCTACAGTGAAAAGGTAAGCCTCTAATATCATATATTTAAACACATTTTAGACAAGTAGGTTATAGTTCAAAGTCGTCATAGGTTCCTCTACACCTAACATTAAGATGAACATTTATTGTAAAGCTTTATTTGGTGTAGGGCCAGGTAGGCCTCTGTCTCATGTCTGTTGGAAATAAGCTGCAAATTTTACAGTTACCAACAGCAACCAATGTTTCAATCTTTGCTCTAGTTGCTCTAAATAGGTTTTTCCACAATTGTTTTGTAGATGGAAGCACTTTGGGTTCTCTCCTAGCCTTGTCAGCTCCAGGCTGCTCTGCGTCTGACCCTGACCTCTGACCTCGCTGTGGAGGAAGGCAAGAGAAGAAGAGAATTTCCCTACAGGGAGCAATAAAGTTTCAGCAGGATCTCCAAACCCACGGCTGCTAGAGAAGACTGCTTCTCAAACTTACCAGGAAAGATCAACCAGAATTTGGTTGCTGGTAGTTTTCCATCCTGTTTGGAAATTATTTAATATTTGGTTTATGAAAGAGCGGCTCAAGCATTAGTGAGAATTCCCATCTGACTTCACAGTTTAAATCAAAGTCATAACGTTGCCTTTAACATGCCAACGAGCATCATTTAATCTAATTTAGCTGATCTTTGAACTCCTTTTAATCTTTTATGTTTCTTGTCCACGTGTCCAAATGTGCTCTTCTATGGATTCAGTGTTTCTATGTAAAAATTCGGCTCTGTTTCTGTAATCTTCACCGCAAAGCGATGAATTAATGAAGTCGAAGTCAGAGCGTCACACGCCTGTCTGGAGTTTACAGGCTGCAGGTTTTCATGTTCTGCACCATCCAGGTTTCAACACATTTTCCGGTTTACAGTTCCACACAGAGCTTGGTTTTATCGCTCATTACTTTTACAGCTTCTGCTACAGGCTGATAAAAGTGGATTACACACACACACACACACACACACACACACACACACACACACCAGTTTCCCCGCCCGCTGACGAGGAGCAGTGTGTTCCCCTGCCTTAAATCTGTTGCTCCAGTAGAGGAGACTGGACTTTGACAAAGCAGATTCAGACAATATATAAAAAAACGAGTCTCTATTATTTTTGCCAATTTACAATTATTGATAAACGTTTTATTTTCTTCGTTCCGTCATCATAAGTTTCCTCCGACCGGATTTCGGTGTTCCACTTGCTCAGGCTGAAAGGTTTACCGTATTTCCTCTAATATTGGCCCGGGCCTTTATTTACCTCAGCTGCAGAGGGTCCCAGGCCTTTATTGGAAGCAGGCTTATATTAGAGACAGGCCTTTATTTCTAATTCCCTCTGTTTGATAAGTATATTTGCTCATATTTTAGTACGAAGCCTCCTTGTTTTCTGATCTGCTTCTGTTGGGGTTCGTTAGGTAGCCGTTTTTTTGTTACTGCGACACATTACCGATAATTACGGTAATCAACGACGGCACGCTCCAGAGACTTCTGCCAGGCACCAGGAGTTTACCGGGATCCACCTCTGGTTTTAGCTGCATCCGGCCTGTATTTGGGGCCGGCCTTTATTTGTTTGTGTCGACCACGGCCCCGGACATTATCGGAGACCCGGCTTTTAATTGACTACCGGCCACTATTAGAGGAAATACGGTAATAAACATAAAGAAAGAGATTCACTTCAAAACAATTCAGCAGCAGGACTAGTTTTTTATATATTGTCAGAATCTGCTTTGTCGGCGTTCCTTTATGTGCTAGAAGTGATTTTCAGACTGTTCCTCCAGACAATGGCAGTGAATGGAGAGAGAAAAAAAACACAATTCTCCAGTCTGCTCTACCGGAGCAACAGATCACAGAATCACTGATTTTGGGGTTTTATCATGGAGGAAGAGACACGACCCAAGACTCTACCAGAGGAACACAGAGATTTAAAGAGCTGCTAAACCGCCTAAACGGAAACTCATCAGTTTGGGCTTCAGTGGAGAGTTTTAATGTTGCATTATGGTCTAAATGTTTCAAAGGCTTTTCTGCCCGGACAAGAAGAAGAGTCTGTGGTGAAACCCTGACACACTCAGTCAGTCAGCAGAACATGAGCCGGCCTGTATCTTCCAGCCTCGTCCACACGGGACGCCGCAGCATGTTAACCTGCAGTCTGCCCGGCGCTCTCCGGGCCGTCCGGTCATTAGAGCCGTGGCGGAGCAGCGCTGTGTTGTGGCGGCGTGTTCAGACCTGTGAGGACAAACCTCTCCACGCCACAGATATTCAGCCGCCTGCTATGGGAAAACTTTCCCAACAGAACAGAGGGAGACATTCCAGGTCAGCTGGTGGTCTCCTCCGCCAGGTTTCATAAAAGTTGTAGACAGAAGGTTAACAAAAATCACAAGAGGTTAGAAATTGAATCGTTTCTTTCCAAAACGGTGTCCAACATTTGAGAAATTTGAAACCTATTGTGGGAAAAGTGAATGCTGGAATTGAAGTAAAACACACTATAAATCAATTTCTTCGCAGTCTAATCGTTTCAAAACATTATAAATCCATGCTGGGGGAGAAAAACGACTTTCTGACACTCATTTCTCAGTTATTTGGGAAAAACAGATAATTACCTCTAAAAAATGGACCCGTTTCCTCTGCCTTAAAGTTAACGAACACCTTAAATAATATTCAATAATGTGTTTTACTTTCATGCCAGCGATCACTTCATCACAACAGGGCTGCAGGGTGGGAGTTATACCCACACTGAAAATAGCTTGTTTCTGTGATTTATTGTCCAGTTGAAGGTGTTAAATGGGAAGTTATTAGTTTCCTCTCCAAACACAGATCCATTTAACAGGATAAACTCATCTGTTTTCCCAAATACTGAGCTATGAACGTCAGACACTCGCTTTTCTCCTGGATTTAAGCCTTCAAACCTACAGTATAAAGTGAGATTTCTGGCCTGCTCGTCTCATAAAGAGGTTTTTATCCTTGCAGAGGAGCAGATGTCGGCCTTCCCACAGAGAAATGTCAGAACAGAAGTTATGTTTTTTTAACGAGGAAGACGTCCTTGAAAGGAGGACAGATTAGACCGGGGGGAGGAAGACGCTACATCCACCAGGAGTTCAGACGAGGACCCGAGACGAACTAATGAGCCTCTGCTGTCCTTGAGGACGGAGGGGCTGCTGGGTAAAGAGGAGACTTCCCCTCAGCAGCAGGTGCTTCGTAACTGTAAAGCTGCATCGCTCTCACTGGAGACTAAAAACCAAGTCAGAAATCTTGGTGTAGCCATGGACTCTGACCTACAAAGTCTGCCTACTATCACCTTAAAAATATCACAAGAATTCAAGAATTCAAGCAGGACCTTGAAAAACATTTATTTTTAGTCGGCTTGCCTCCTGTAACAGAGTCTTTACAGGTCTCTCTCTCTCTAAAAAAGCTCTTAGACAACTGCAGCTCATCCAGAATGCTGCTGCCAGGTTCAGACCAGGACTGAGAACATGGACCACATCAGTCCAGTGCTGAGATCGCTGCACTGGCTTCCTGTGTGCCAAAGAATTGAGTTTAAAATTATCATCATCATTATTATTATTACAATTATGTCATTTCTTAAGATCTATCTTAAGAACACACTGATCTGTTTCTTCTCTGCTTGATATCTGGAGTGCAGCAGGTCTATCTGTGGGCTGATCTGGATCAGGTCTATCTGTGGGCTGATCTGGATCGGGGCGTGATGCGGCACCTCGCAGCACGGGGAACAGGCTCTCTGCATTCCTCACAGTGTTGACATCCTCCAATTAAGACGGAGCTGGTATGTTTAGCTGCTGGCTGTGTGCTCAGCAGGCTCTCAGCACGTCTTCAGACGGGAGCAGACAGAGGAGCCGATTGGCTGCCGGATAAGACTTCATTTACATCCCGACAACAAACGAAGCGGGCGGCTCGAGGCCGCCGATCGGAGATGAGCGGAATAATTAACAGATTATAACAACAGATTTTATCTGGGAGAGCCGAGCCTCAAACCCCCAAACCTGCCAGTCAGACCGGAGACTGCGGCTCTCGTGTGTCTGAATCTGAATTCTGATTCTCAAAACTCAAAGTTTACAGACGGACTGAAGATTACAGCTTTATTTGGGCTGAATCAAGTGAAATGTTCCTGTTTAGTCTCAAATACTGAAGATACAATAAAAAAGATGAATCATAATCTCTTCTCCTAATGTAAAAGACTTATAATATAAATTCTGTATATATAATTCTGTATACTAGTATGAAGTAGTAGTAGTATAAATCTTATAGTAGCATACCATGTAACTGAGATCCCCCCCACAAGCCCCCACCCCCCTCACCTCCACACACACACACACACACACACACACACACACACACACACACACACACACCTCTTTACTGTCTATCAAAGGCAAGAAAGGCCAAAAAAAAAAAAAAAAATCACAAAAGATGCATTCAGTGTTGCTGACCAAACTAATATAACTGAACTGAAATAACTCTTTTTTCTATTTCTACTGCTAGCTTGCGCTCTGACATGATCGTTCTGCAGTTACAAGAATACTGTAACTGACCTTTGACCTCCTCACTGTTGGCTGCTTGTAACTCCGGTGATCTAAGCCTCAAAGCTTTTCTACAGCTGCGCTCACGTTAAGTCGCTCCGGATAAGAGTGTGAACAAAACGTCTAAAATAAGATCAGATTGCACTTTATTGATCCTCCTCGGGGAAATCGGGGAAATGCGACAGTTAAAGTTGTAATATAAATACGGAAAATGATCCCAGAGGTTTGTTTTTTTCTCCAGTGTTGCTCAACATGTAGTCACTGACAGAAGGACGGACTAGTTAGAGTTTGGCCTGGCTGCTCTGCCTTGCTCCACATTCCTGTAATCCCCTTCCAGCCAGCGGAGCAGAGCCTCGGGGTCGGCCTGAGGGAGTGGGTGGGTGGGTGGGTGGAGGGGGGGGGGGGGGGGGATTACAGTTGTTGTGGGGTGGGATGGGGTAAATGTCCAGGGGGAACGCCCCGGCCCGCAGCACGGTCCAATTAAATTTCCTCCCATGACCTCATCGCATTCTTCACTTGCGAAATGAACAATGACCGCTTTGACTTTTAACGTGTGGGCATGACCGATCCGCGCTCTCTCTCCCTCTCTCTCTCCCTCTCTCTCCCTCTCACTTTTTTTTTTTCTGTTTCATAATTTTCTCCCATCTGCTCGGGGAGAGATGTACAACATCTGCTGAGCGCTTCACTCCCACAGGCAGAAAACACAAACCACAGAGTTCCTGGACAAGCTGGACAGATCGTCCGTTTCACCCCACGCATCTCAGGCTACATTTACATTACAGTCCATTAGCTACTGATGATGAATGAAGGAGCAGGAAAAGTTAAATTCCTACATTGCCAACATTACAAGCAACCAACAGCAAGGAGGTCAAGGGTCAGAGGTCACAGCACACTGACTGACTGAACATATACTCCTGTGAGTCTCAATGACAGAGAAATGCAGAGTGAAGAAATAAAAGCCGTTGAAAAAAAGCTAAAAAGTTGATTTGTTTTGTTTTACATTTCAGTTTTCAAAGGCAACATGTAGATTTGATGCGTTTTGCATATTTACTACACTATCCCAGTAGTAACATTTCAGTGGATGCAATGAAGATTTAACATAAACTCTTTTTTCTTATGAAGCAAACCAACATTAACCTAGAGTGTGGAGATCACCACCTGAACACTGGTGGATTTAGGCTGAGTCTGGTTAGTTAGTCTGCTCTCCATCAGCTGGAGGCCGGGTCTATTATAAACATCCAGCTGGCTGCTGAAACAGTGAAAGTGGATGGAAATAACTGCATCTTTATTTCTTTATTTCTAGATACTGTGCCTCGTACCTACTCTAGGTAATCAAAGGGGTGGGGGGGTGGGGACGTCTTACTTTATTACTGTCACTATTGTCACCATTTTTTATTTTTATGTGATACTACATTGGTGTATATTTTATAACAATGTGGAATATGCCTGCCCAACCCTGGGAACTTTTGTTGAAAATCTCAATAAAAAGATTTTGAAAAGAAAACAGTGAAAGTGGCTGCTGGATTCTGGGATGTACCAGGCAGAGTCACTTTGTCTGATTCTGATTTTATGCTTTATGCTGCTGACATTATGCTGATTTCTTAGCCAAGTCTCCCTGGAGAAACTGATTTTTTGGGGGGGGCATTTTTGCCTTTATTTGACAGTTCAAAGTCAAGAGAGACAGGAAAGACTGGGGAGAGAAAGAAAGAGAGAGAGGACGAGACAAAAGGTCCCGGGCCGGATCTGAACCACAGGACGCCGCGGTTACAAACAGACTCTACCAAAAACAGAGTCTTGGTCTTGGTGGCACCAATGTGGTTAAATAAGAACAAGATGTCTTCCTGTCTTTCTGCCTCTGAGTCTGAACAAAGCACACGCAATCCCAAACCGAGTCTCTTCACACAGCTCCAGCTACACCGTCAAGTCCGGCCTAAACCGAAACCAGACCGCCAACGCCAAACACCTCAGGGTGCCCAGGACGGCACCCTGCGGGACCCCAGGGAGCGCGTTCCTCTCCCAACAGGTGCCGGGGTCAGAGTTCAGCAAGCGAACGCCTCTCCAGAGATAAAAATGCTGAACAAATTGAGAGGTTTTTTAGCAGAGGGTGGGGGAGGGCCGAGCGCCAGGGAGGAATCTGAGGAATGTGCCGGAGTTCAGCCGGCGAGGAGCAGAGAGCTGTCAGCCCGCCGCCAACCCAGCGCTACAACAAACCGCTCTGCCGGGCCCAGGAGGAGAAACCGCTCTGTTCACCTGGGAGGTCAGAGGTCAGGGGGTCAGGGGTCAGGGTCTGGAGCTGCTGGGGACTCGGTGTCTTGCTCACGGACACGTCAGCAGGGTGAGAGTTTGAACCCGGGTCTTCCAGCTAAAGGACGGTTCACCTACAATCGGCTCAGGGTTCCCACACTTATTTTTACAATTAAATTCCAAAACTTGCTCATCATGTTTCCATAACTTCATACAAAATTTCACGACTGTACTGTAACGCAAAGCAACCTTCACAGATACCATCACATTTCAAAATGTGTTTTGTTTGAGACTCACAGCAGCTGCTTTCCAAACTGGAAAGCAAATTTTAAAATTCCAACATTACAAGCAACCAACAGCAAGGAGGTCAAGGGTCAGAGGTCACAGCACACTGACTGACTGAACTTATACTCCTGTGACTCTGAATGATAGAGAAATGAAGAGTGAAGAAATAAAAGCCGTTGAAAAAAAGCTAAAAAGTTGTGTAGATTTGTTTCATAATTTCAGTTTGCAAAGGCAACATGTTTGCATATTTAATACAGTAGCAGTAACATTTTGGTGGATGCAATGAAGATTTAACATAATCTCTTTTTTCTTATGAAGCAAACCAACATTAACCTAGAGTATGGAGATTAGGGCTGAACGATATTGAAAAAATATCTACTTTCATTGAAAAACGTATTAAAATGATTATGGTGTGATTTTTTGCGGGGATCTGTACCAAACAAAGATGTTTTCTGAAGTCTGTAGAGTATGATGTGTAGGCCAGGACATCTCTGCAGCACAAACTTCCATAACTTTCCCAGGATCTTCATGACCATAGCAAGCCAGTCGGATGCTTGTGATGTTGGCAATCTTTGGATTTAAGCTCATTCTACTGCTGTAAGTCAGTCTGGAGAAGAGCTTGAGCAAAATGACTAGAATACAAAGTGTACTAGCTATGATGTAAAATAATGTCAGTTAATGCAGATGTTTTAAACAGCGATTCTGACTGTGGTTTGAGTTCATGAGGCAGAAACCAGAGAAACCAGGCCAACGCTGTCAGCAGTTACACATTAACAATCCTGTAAATGTATAACCTGCTCCTATAGGCTGGAATGCCTGCACTAATAGCCTTGTTTGGTTTTCACACATGAACAGTCTCTTGATATAATTCAGTAGCTACAACAACTATTGGCTTAGCCTGATAGAACAGGAGAAATATGTTATCAGCAGGAAGCCTGGGCGCTGCTCACTGCTGCCTGTGATGTTTGGGATGCAGGAGCTGAAGCGTGTTTTACCGAGCTGGTCTGCAGGAGAACCTCACCTGTACGGCTAAAACGTCAAAGTAAGCCCGGTCTCCCTGGACATCAAACCTGAATAAATCTGAAAAATAAAGCTAAAGTCCACGTGTGTCCAGTGAAGCCGGGACGCCGCTCGTCCTGCTGCTGCTGCTGCTATCACCTTCATCTCTTCTTCTGTTTGATAAACACTGCAGCCGGCGGCTCCGGCTGGAGGAGGGGAGATTAAAATGGAAGCTGGCAGGGTGGTGGTGGAGCGTGGCCGAGGTGAGAATCTGTAGTGTGTGTGTGTGTGTGTGTGTGTGTGTGTGTGTTGGGGGGAGGGGGTTGGAGGAGGGGGCTTGTTCACAGTTAGGGTTGAGAACTGAGCCTCCGGGCCTGAATCGATAAGAAAATACTGGAATTAAGAGGTGATAAGAGCATGCCAGGATCGGCAGGCTTCAGAAAGCTTTGCAGAATTTAAAGTGCGGGGGGGGGGGGTGTTTGGGAGGAGGAGGTGGGGGGGAGGTGGAGGGGCAGGAAGACTGTGTAAAGACTGTGGCTGGAAGGTCCGTCTACTCTAGCAGCCACTTTGGCAGGTAACCAGCCGTCATCTGGAGTCCTGCTCCAGTTTTATCGACCTGTGAGAGTCTGCAGGGTTTCATTCAACCAAACAACCAAATACTACAGCAGCTGATTACCCAGACAGGAGGGCTGACCTGGGAAATCAGCTGCTGTAGAGTTTGGCTGCTTGGTTGGAGTGAAAACCTGCTGACTCAGGTTTGTCCTGGTCGATCATTAAAACCTATTTGGCTGGTAAAATATTAAAAGTGGCTGGTACGTTCCCAAATTCACTGTCACTGTGGCCAGTAGACAAAAAAGTTGGGTCTCCAGCCCTGACTGGGGGGTAGGGAGGGGGGGTGGGGGGTGGAGGACTGAAAAGTTCTCCATGGGATCTCCAATTAAGCAGAACAGAGGAGGACAGAGGAGGGAGGGAGGTAATGATTGTCTTTAATGGCGGAGGGAGGGAGGCCGCTGCCCCGTCGTTACTCATTCAGGACTTTGGGCTGGTTTTCACCGCCTGCTCAGCGGTTTGAAAGAAAACACCCCACAGCCTCTTAGGAAACCTGCAGCTGGATTCACCCACAGCGTCCACCCACAGGGGCCGCAAACCATAGGGTTTACCACACGTCCCCCCTTCTATTAGGAACAACCCGGAGTTGAACCTGAAGCACAGATCTGATGGAAATCATTAATCACTGTGATCATGAAGGAGTAAAGAGAAGAACGGCCGAGCCACAGGAAAAACAAAAAAACGAGATATATACCAGCTCTCTTCCTAATTCATATCATTAAATCAGAAATGTAGGTTCAGTGGGACAGTGACTTGGGATTTACTAATTGTCCTTACAGTTGTGTTGAGGAGGGACAGAGGAGGCTTCACCTGAACTGTATGCTGCAACTGGTTTTACTGTTTTTACTGTCTGTTGTTTACAATCTTCCTATCGACTGTCTTGTCTTGGTAAAGACAGTAGAGCTACTTTACTGACAGTTCTTCATCCGTGTTAATTGGCAATAATTGAATTTTGAGCTGTGTTGGAGCAAGACTTCCATTTTGAGGCTCGGTGACATGAGAAAGTGTAAAGTTTAATTCACAATTACAACCAAAACTGCCCATTAAGAATATAGCAGCCAAAGTAGGGCTGAACATTTAATCGAAATCGCAATATGTCCTACTGCAATTTTCAAATCGCAGGAGGCGCAATATTTGTTAAAGGTGAAATGTGTCAAAATAGCATTTTAAAGTAAATATTGTGGTGCTGCAGAGATGTCCTGGCCTACACATCATATTCTACAGACTTAAGAAAACATCTTTGTTTGGTACAGATCCCCGCAAAAATCACACCGTAATCATTTGAATACGTTTTTCAATGAAAATGAGAATAACGATGTAAAAATGATCATTCCCTCTAATATCGCAAATCATATCGCAATTGCAATATCAGTCAAAATAATCGCAATTAGATATTTTTTCAAAATCGTTCAGCCCTAAGCCAAAGCACTAAAAACAAGCCCAAAGACCCCGGTCTAGCCGGATCAGACAGACCCTCTGCTCGGTCCTCTGTGGCTCAGCTGGAGCTGCTCAGGCCACCAAAGGAGCCTCCAGCTGACCTGGAGGTGTGACGAGTCCAGGAAGTCAGGAACAAACGAAGCCGGCCGCAGCGTTCACATTACCAGAGACAAAAGATCCCAGCAGGAGGCAGGAGGAGCAGTTTGCTCACAGCCCCCCGCCCCCCCCCCACCCCCCCACCCCCCCACCCACACCTCCTCAAGACAAAGATAATCATCGTCCTCCAACCAGAGCCACCAAGAAGCAGGACACTGGTTCCCAATGTGGGGTCCAGGGACCTCCGGGGGCCCTTGAGGGGCTTCCAGGGGTCCCAAACAAAATGAAGAATACTTTGATTTTATTTTTCTTTCACTCTCTACAGGTTAACACCATTTCTTTACTAAATCATAACACAGATCTTCTTAGATGGGGTTCCTGCTAGCAACATCTTATCAGACAGTGGGGTGGAGGAGGTTGGTGGTGAATATTTAAGTATGAACCACTGAGTCTTCTTCTTCTTCTTCTTCTTCTAAACATCGAATATTTATAAAATTCAACATTGAACTCAATCTTTCGCAACGGTATTGAACTAGTATTGGAAGTTGGGGTTACGGTGACATCACCAGCACTGCCACAGGGATAAACCAGCAGCAAAGCCAGAACAGAAGAGGACACACAGGCTGACAAAACCTCATCTGCACATCTTCAGCTTTTTAAAGCCCACATCAGTCAGGCATCTGGACGTCTCGCTCTGCAGCGGAGACGTAAACAATCCCAACAATGAACCTGTTCAGCTGCGGGACAATACTCATGCTGGTACACAGACAGCAGAGCGCCTCAGGACCTCTGCACTGCGCCGCTATCTGCTGCTGCCGTCTGAAACATTAGGTGGGGAATGAAAAAAAAACAACAAAAAAACCCCCCCACTAAACTCCTGATTCTCATGGAGATCTGATCTTCATTGGTTTGGCTGGTTTGGATCGTTTGAAGCTCATGGAAGGCGTGAAGTGATCAAAGATTAAATTAAATTGAGTTTCATTCCAAAGATGAAACCTCCACCACTTGAAACATGGATATCTACTCTGATAAAATTACTACCTTAGTCCCTTTGCTTACAGAACACAGACATTTTAGAGCAGTGGTTCTCAACGTGGGGTCCGGGGACCACCAAGGGTCCTTGAGGGGGTTCCAGGGGGGTCCCCGGCAAATTGATGAATTGTTAAACTTCAGCATTATTTCATTTATAAGAAGTTAACACAATTAGAGAATGTAGAAGAATGACTGTTTTGATCATAGTTTCTCTGTTATCTCTCTACCTACAATACAGACAGTCATGGAGTTCTGGACAAAATCGTATCAAACAATAAAAATATTCTCAGATTTGGGTCCGAGAGACAAAATCTCATCAAATGGGGGTCCGTGGGCTAAATTAGGGGTCCTTGATATGAAAAAGGTTGAGAATCAGTGTTTTAGAGGACGCTGTCTTCTGTTTTTTTCAGGTAACAGTTCGTTTTTTTTTGGAAAACGTAATTATATTGTTTTGGAGTGGGACATCTTGCATCTTATTACATCACACTTTCAACATTTACTTACTGCGGTTTCAGGTTTCGTTTTGCAATGAAAACCTCCAATTAAGCCCCCCCCCCGGTTGTGTGTTTACACTGCAGAGCCTCTCGCAGCCCGGTTTACAGAAGCGGCCGGTGGAGCCGCTCCGGCAAAACAACACGTCAAACCAATTCTCAACATAATTAGATAAAATGTCCAGAGTTTTTCCCTCCCTCTGAAACGCAGAACATCCGGATGTCAAGACACACAGCAGCTGCATAAACAGTTACTGCAGCTCATGTCCGGCCCTCCGCCTCAAATAGCGCTCCACACATGTGAGATGGGGGTGGGGGGGGTGGGGGGGGTTTACTGTAGTATCCCTATCAGTTGGGGAGTGGACATGGAGGATCTCTATGTGGGACGACTGCTACTTCCTCTCTCCGCCCACATCAGCTGTCGATGCGTCAGAGTCGGTCTGAAGCCAAACGCTGCTCAGCTTCACTTGGTAATAAATCAGGTCCAGGTCTCAAACTCTGATCCATCAGTCCGGCACCTGTGTGAACCTGGATGATGTGCGTTGGACTTTTTGAGTGACCAGTCCAGCTTCTGAACCAGGAAAAACCAGTCATCATCTAGAGGTTCTTTTCTACTAAATCCAAGGTTCCTACACATTTTCAATTAAAAAAATTCCATACTTTTTCCCAGACCTTGATTTGTTTTGAAGATTTTGTCTGGTGTTCAATATGATTTATGCAGATAGACATCTTGCCCCTGCTAACTAGGTCATATCACTGTATAGATGAAGATTGTTCTTCACAGAGACAAATATCAGAATATGTGAGATGATTGGCAGGGTTCCTACACGCTTTCCATTTTAAAATTCCATATTTTTCCCAGACCCTATGTTCTTGACCGGATTTGATTTTGGTGGGTATTTGATATAATGCATGCTGACAGCGGCTGGGTAATAAGAGCGTCCCTCTATCTGAACATTATTCTTCACATCAACAAAAACTGTGGACTCAAAGTGGCTCTACAACAACATAAAAGCTAGAATTATGTGTGTATCGGACCTGAACCGCAACATTTTCCATACTTTTCCAGACATTTTTTCAAATTCCCCAAACTATTCAAGACCTGGAAATGATCAAATTCATTTGTAATACTTTTCCAGACTTTCCAGACCTGCGTAGGAACCCTGTAAATCCTCACACTTGGCTGGTAAATAGAGCTGAATTAAATCAAAAAAAGATCCAAATCACAATATGAACTTGAATTTCCAAATCTCAGAGTCTGGGGTTAGTTTCTTCAGAGAGAGTTTGGTCCCAACTGGATTTGTGAACAAGGAGTTTTAGAATCAAAACCTTCATCAGACTCAAACTCAGTCAATCTCCACACTCACATCTAGTTTATTTTTAACAAAATCACTTTTCTTTAAAGTTCGAAAAAAAATGTATGACAAGAAAAACCTGTGATGATATGAATCGCAGGTTAAATCACGGTTGCAATATTCTGTCAAATAATCCTAATTCTTTTTGTCTTCTAGCCCTGGTGGTGAAGCAGTGAGAGCAGCTGGTCTCTGTAACACTCTGTGGCTGCCGGGTGAAAAAGTTTCCTACTCTGATCTCTGAACACTTGAACGCAGCATCACTGCAAATAGGGCTGGGCGATATGGACAAAATCAAATATCACGATATTTTTGACCAAATACCTCGATATCGATATTGCGACAATATTGTTGGGACGACTATGGGTGCTTTAACAAAATATTTACACAATGAGATTTTTGATAAATAATCATCAGTAATGTGGATATAATGACTAAGTGGGTAAAGGCAAATAATAGAACAGCTAGAACAGTCTGGTAAGTTCAGAAAATGACATCACTTTACTGTAATGCAGCCTTTAACACCAGGAAAAGACACTTATGCCATATCACCATATTACCATATCCAAAATCTAAGACGATATCCAGTCTCATATCAGGATAATGACATAATATCGATATACTGCCCAGCCCTGACTGCAAATCACAGCGATTCCACCGGGGTTTGTGACTCTTGTTTTTAACCCAACAATAAGCTGAGGAGAGGAAGTTGGAGGTCTTATCATCCCACATCTCCATCAACTCTGCAATTACCAAACTCAGGTGGAAAAGACGAACAAAGGCTGGCTATCACGTTTCAGGCAGAGTGTATAAATCAGTCTGCGCGTCTGCCGCATTCCCCGTAATTATCTGTTTACCGCTCTTTGCAGAGGCTTTGAAAGCAAGTCGCTCTTCCCCCCCCCCCCCCCCCCCGTCTTCCCCTCGACCACAAGAGGCTCATTCCTCGCCGAGAGCAGGGCTAAAATTACCCTGCATGCATCTGCACGCCTGTGTAATGCGTCTCTCCTCTTTCACAGACTCAACGCCGTCTATAATAATAGAAAGCCCCTCTCCCTCGGGCGTCTAATCGTTTCCTGGGCACGGCAAAATCACCCCCCCACCCCCACCCCCCACCGAGCCGCGGCACACGTCCCGTTAAGTTTCTCTCGCGGGTCGGGGAGCCTTCTCTGCCCCGGACAAATTCACACAGCGGTTTGTTTTTTTTGTTTTTTTTTCTTCTTTCCTGCCGGGGAGGAAGTGTTTGGCCGCCCCGGGTCGCGGTGCGGTGAAAGGAGCCGGAGTCCCAGACGCTTATCTAGAGTCAATACTGGAAGTCATATTGACAACTGAGGCTCTGATACCATGCGGCGTCTAGAAGGTCAGGCCAACATACAGGAGCCTTCTGGACCAGAGCCAAGGCTGGAGGCACTGAGGATTTTTCCAGGATCGACATATATATCACGATATGGCTGATGTACGCAAAATCACATGTTAAATAATCGAGTTGATGTTTACCACACTGAGCTGAATAGGGCTGGGCGATGGACCAAAAATCAGTATCTCGGTATTTTCTACAAAGTGGGCTAAATGTTCAGTTGTAAGTCAAAGCCACATGTGAGATGTCACTTTTATTAAAACAAGACTGTGATCAAAATAAAATGCAAAGACAGGGTTTCCTTCCCTGTTTTAGAACAGTCTGCTAAGTTCAGAAAATGACATCACTTTACTGTAATGCAGCCTTTAAAACCAGGAAAAGACACTTATGCCATATTACGATTACGATATCCAAAATCTAAGACGATATCTAGTCTCATATCACGATATCAATATAATATCGATATATTGCGCAGCCCTAGAACCGAATAGTAATGTTAGGCTGTGATGTCAAACTAAACTTTACATTTTCAAATAATATTCCTTAAAATGTTTCATACCACATTTTGAGTTTTGTAATAAAATGTGTTTGTTATCATGAGTTCAGACGGCTGAATCGTGTGTCATGATTTCCCAAAATCACCATATCATCACCATATGATTCTACTGAAACACAACAGAGCTGCAACGATTAATCGATTAATCGATTAGTTGTCAACTATTAAATTAATCGCCAACTATTTTGATAATCGATTAATCGGTTTGAGTCAAAATTCTCTTGATTCCAGCTTCTTAAATGTGAAAATGTGAATATTTTCTGGTTTCTTTCCTCCTCTATGACAGTAAACTGAATATCTTTGGGTTGTGGACAAAACAAGACATTTGAGGACGTCATCTTGGGCTTTGGGAAACACTGATCCACATTTTTCACCATTTTCTGACATTTTATAGACCAAACTACTAATCGAGAAAATAATCTACAGATTAATCGACAATGAAAATAATCATTAGTTGCCGCCCTAAAACACAATAAACAAGAATATTGAATTACCGCCCAGTCTTACTATCAACTACTGAACATAATGAATCAATATGGTAACTGCAAATATCCTACTTCACTTATTGCAAAAGAGCCATTAATAAACTGCGAGCTTGAGTTTAATAAATTCCTAAAGCTCTCCCTTCAAATCAAGGCTGAACATGTGAGATACATCATGGAGGCATCTTTCCTCTGAGCTTCTCAACGAGATCACTGATGAAAATAAATAAATAAATCCCTGTTTAAAGCAATGAAACCAAGAGCAAAGAGCCGAACCGAACACTAATCCAGTTACTGTCGGCCTGAAAGAGTCACGTTTATCTGTTTAAGCGTACTGTACAAAGACCGCTTCAGACCAGATAACAGAGGAGACGTCTTCCCCCGACAGACAGACCGACACATCACAGGTCTTCAGCCCCCCCCCGTCCCCCCGCCCATCCCCCCCCCCGCCCCCTCCACCCCCTCCTCACAGCAGATGATGTTGACTTCAGCGGTCAGATCGTATCTCAGCCGCTCCTGAATTAGGACTTGTTTAGTCTAAACCTGCAGAGAGGACGAGTCGCTTTGGAAGACAGCGTGGAAGACAGAAACCACCAAAGAACCCAAAGACCAACGCAGAACTGGGTCTGGTCAGTTAATGCTTAATAAGAATTAACTGACCCTTAATTAACAGTCAACTAAAGTGTAATATACTAATGGTGTTCGTGTTAACTAAGGTATTCATTTATACATTATTTAATAGACACTATTAAATAATGTCTAAATTAATACCTTAGTTAACATGAACACCATTAGTAAATGATTACCAGACACATTAGTTAACTGTTAATTAAGGGTTAGTTGATGCTTATTAAGCATTAACTAACCCTTAACTTAGTGACCCTTATTGTGAAGTGTTACCAACTGGGCTGAGTCAAGCAAAATGACAGAATAGTTTAACTTCACAGTGACTTTGTGCATCAGGAGTGTTTCCCTCTTGGGTTTCTCTCTCCACCCAGCTGGTGTCTCCTCACCTCTCAGTACATGCTGTTCTATATTTCTGCACCAAGTCATATTTACCAACAGAAATCTCCTGCTGGGGGGTTCCTGACGGGGTTCCACAATGGAAAGAAGCCTCCGGGCTTTATTGTGTTATCCTGACTTTTTCCTTGTATGTATGCACTCAGTGCCTTGGCAGAGCCGGTGTTTTTAAAATGAAACTGTCAAATAAAATCAATCAATCAATCAATCAATCAATCAATCAATTCCATCGCTCCATGAGTCTTAAATCTTATTAAACGGGATCCCTGGTGGAACGCAGATCTATTTGGGGGTCCAAAGACCCCCCAGATCAGACTGTGACCAGGTTTAACAGTCACACAGGAAAACATGTGGATTAACTAACTAACTTCAAAACTGACGAGACCTGAACTCGGACTGAGCCTCACACGGTTTCTCTTCTACTGAACCAGATCTGACACGTTACATCCTGTCAGGTCCAACAGGTCCGGCGCTAAGGATTATGGGTAATGTAGTCTCACCACATCTAGCTCAAATTAACAGGAACATTGTTCATCTTTCTTATTATCGATCAAATTAAGTCAGTTTAACCGATCAAACCGATCAGTTTTAAGCAAATTTGGGAGAAATCTTGTCAGTAGTTTATAGAATAAAACAAAAATGTTCATTTTACTCAAACACATACCTATAAATAGTAAAACCAGAGAAACTGATAATTTTGCAGTGGTCTCTTAATTGTTTCCAGAGCTGTATTTGTTTTAAGCTTTAGCATGAACTCTCTCTTTTATAGTCTTTATGAAATTATCTAAACCACCAGTCAGCAGTCTGGACTCCTGACTGAATGTTCTTTGTTTCATTCTTTCAGTCTTCTGCTTAAATGCTTGAAATGAGTTTCTTAGACAAATATAAATAGTGAAGTTGATCCTATGTATGAATTTCTTTCCAAAGCCTTTGCCTTTCCATCAAGGCAAAGAATCAAAAATATAAGATAGTTTTGATTTAACACTTTTTTTGGTTGCTGCATAATTCCATTTGTGTTATTTCATAGTTTTGATATCTTTGAAGTTTTGGTGTCCAAACGTTTGCCTGGCAGTGTAAATTCAGGACAAAGCACACGGGGAAGAGCCAGTGAGTCGGGGACAGGACTTGCTGGTGGTCTGGTCCTTGGTGAATATGTGCTAAAAACAGCTTCCCTGAATCAGCTGAGCGCAGGACGTCAGTGAGATTTAACGGCTGAACTGGCAGCGAGCGGCTCCGGTCCGCCCACAGGACCGGCTCCCCGCACCGACACCACACTTTCCATGTTTCCATGATCTGCTTCAGTAATAAATACCTGGATATCAGACGAGCAAACTCCCACAGAAAAAGTCCCACGCACGTTCAAATGCAATGAGTGTGTGTGTGCCTCGGCTCTATCAGCCTTAAAAACAATAAGAAATAAAAAGGTAAAATAAACATTCAACAAATGACTCTGTCCTTTGGTTTAAATCTTAGGCTTCTTTTCCTTCGGATTAGCCGAGGCCTTTAACAAATCCGGTCCCAGGAGTCTTAGTTTTTACAACAACACCTAAATCCAGGGTTCCTACACATTTTCCATCAAAAAATTCCATACTTTTTCCAGACCTTGATTTGTTTTGCAGATTTTGTCTGGTGTTCCAATATGATTTACGCAGATAGACATCTTGCCCCTGCTAACTAGGTCATATCACTGTATAGATGAAGATTGTTCTTCACAGAGACAAATATCAGAATATGTGAGATGATTGGCAGGGGGCCAGGTAGGCCTCTGTCTCATGTCTGTTGAAAATAAGCTGCACATTTTACAGTTTCCAATGTTTAAATCTTTGCTCTAGTTGCCCTAAATAGGTTTTTCCCCAATTGTTTTGTAGATGGAAGCACTTTGAGTTGCCTCCTAGCCTTGTCTCCTAGCCTTGTCTCCTAGCCTCCTAGCCTTGTCTCCTAGCCTCAATGGCAGTAAGCCTAAAGTTTATTAACCAGAATTAATTCAGGCCCTATTTTGAGAAGTTCTTAAGTAGGAAAATTAAAGAAATTTGTAAGAAATGAGACTGTTGCTAAGAAAATATTGAGGAATTGCACTTAAGAGCCTTCTGAAGAACTTCCAAAAATTTCCTCTTATATCATTTCTTCAGATCTATCTTGAGAACACATTGGTGAATCCGGCCCCAGACTTATAGAGAAGAGCCTCCACATGACAGCATTCACCAGCCTGTCTGTATCTGCTGGAGTCGTCCCTCTCTCTCTGCAGAGGCGGTGGAACAAATCGGCTCCACAAGGGAAAGTATGCAGCTCTCACCGCCTTAAGCATGTTAACTTTGCAGCTTTACTATAATAAATTCATGTCAGAGTATGTATCCGGTGAAAGCGTACCATCGCGGAGGAGGAGTTTTTTATTTGCAGAGATGAACTGGTAATTACAGTCATTGCATGAGAAACATGAGTTACACCTCAGCGATGTCTTGTATACAGTATGTCAATGACTTCATCGCCTCGCTGTTCGGTCTGATCCAGATGTCAGGAACAATACAGGCTGTAATAAGCCGCCGTCATGTACGTACAGAGTTTAGGACTTTATGTGAATCTGGAAAAAAAAAAAGAAAAGAAAAAGAAAAAAGGACGAGGAAAAACATCCACAAGCTCGAACACAAGCGCCAGTGTGGTTCCCAGAGTGTGTGAGCGGCTTAGAGGAATCTATCTGATCTGATTCACTAATTAAACAAATCAAACAAACAAACCCGTCTTTCCGTTCACCTGGAGCTGGGCGGGGGGGGGGGCGGGGGCGGGCGGGGTGTGATGCGTCACGCTGCGGCCCGAGCGGGCGAAAGGCTAACGAGCTTATGAGCTGGATGCTGGAAACGCTGCGCTCCCTGGGGAACCAATTAGCATCACTTGTCCTCCTCGCTCTTCTCTTGTTCCAGGGAGGGAAACGTGCTGCGGGGCTCCGGGTGATGAAGCTCCAGAGGTCAGACCGGAGTCAGGTGCCGACTGCGGGCCGGGGATTCCTCAGGCATCCACTCAGACACACCGGGAGGGCGGAGTCTAGTTTGCATTTTATCTGGGCTGATTTACACCGAGCGGCAGGGAGATGGTTCAGCGTCTCGGGTTCGACCCCGTGACCCTCCGGCTACGGGACGGGTCTCTGTGTTTACGATGCTAAAGGATTTAGCGCTGTGTTCTGCACTGGAGCCAGACCTGGGATCAAAACTAAAAACTAACCCAGCAGGGAAACCCCAGCTACCAACCTGACAGACCGCAGTCTAACACTCTGTAATGACATTTGTAAATTGTTGTTTACATTTTAGCGAGCCAAGGGCATCGTTAGAGAGATTTGCGTCTCAGAAATTAAACATAATTCAGACTTTGTGGTCGTAATTGAATCCTGAACCTCATATCACGCATCGAATCGGATCGTGAGATAAACAGATCGTCCATCACTGGAACTCACCAGCCACAGACAAAATTCACCATTCGTCTGGTGTCTGCTGGTGTTTTCCCTCTCTGTGCAGAAGCAGTGGAACAAATCGGCCCAACAAGGGAAAGTATGCAGCTTGAACCGCCTTAAAGCTCTGTGTGCCTCTGGTAGAGTCTTGGGTCGTGTCTCTTCCTCCATGATAAAACCCCCAAATCAGTGATTCTGTGATCTGTTGCTCCGGTAGAGCAGACTGGAGAATAAAACGTTTACTTATAATTGTAAATGGGCGTAAAAAGGGAGACCGGACTTTGACAAAGCAGATTCTGCCAATATATATTTTTTTAAAAAGTCTCTCACTTGTTACTTATCACTTAACAGAAGACGTTCATTCATGAGTGTCTACATTTTATAATGCAATACGAAGATTGTTTTATATTCTTTGTGTTTGTGTAACATGACCTCTATTTTTTGTGTGTGTGTATGTGTATATGTGTATCAATGTATCTGTACGAATGTATGTACTTATGTGTGTGTATATTAGTGTGTACGTATATATGTATATACAGGACTGTGCAAAAGTCTTAGGCATATGTCAAAGATATCCATAAAGCGAAGATGCTTTCAAAACTAATGAAATGAAAAGTTTCTGAATATCAAAAATTTACAATAAACAGCAGTCTACTGACACACTAATGCAGAAAACAAATAAACATCTAAGACTTCTAAGAAATGTATATAAAAAATCTAGGGTGCCTAAGACTTTTGGACAGTACTGTATATATACATTGTAGTATTTTTTATGTGTATTATTTTCAGCCTGTGTCTCATAACTCTAAATGAGTGGTCCTCAACCTCCTTTTTTCTTGGGTTACTGTGTTTGTTGCTCTGTTTGTCCTGTATGTTGAGGAGTGACACATAAATAAAATTATATCTATCTATCTATCTATCTAGTTTTCTCCTATCTACAGCTACACAACCCAAGGTATTACCAAAGTTCAACATCACTTTCAGCATGTTAACTTTGCAGGTTTTCAGCAAGTGAAAAACCCAAAAGCCGGGAGTCGGGAGGCCGGGTCTCCTCGGGCCCCGGGCCGGACGGGACCATGTGACCGCCCCGGCAGCCCGAACGCACCGCAGGCCTTTTAATTAGCACGCAGCAACAAGAATGTTAAGTTTCGACTTCAAAGTAAACACTGATGACTGGGACGGCAAACGCAGAGCGGCGGTTACAGCGGCGGGTGAATCTCCAGTGTGACTCCTCACAGAAGAAAAGAGAAGGAACGCTATTAGAGAGAGAAAGGGAGGCAGGTAAATAAGAGGACAGAGAGATTCAAAGAGAGAGGGGGGAGGTTTGGAGGGACATGGAGGAGGGGGGTGGGGGGGGGGGGGGGGTGATAGGGCCAGACGGCAATGAATGACCACACAAAAAGGCTAATCCACCTCCTGAAGACCCCCACCCCCCCCACCCCCTCCCCCCTCTGTGTAAAGAAAAAAAAAGACAAAAGAGTTTTGTGAGGTTGTAGGACTTGAGGAGGGAAGGTGGGGAGCGGTCACCCAGGCCTCAGATCTAAAGATAGGATCCTGTCGTCGTCTCAGACTGGGGGTGCTTTGATGGGGGCGGGGGGCTGGTGGGGTGGGGGGTTGGGGGTTAAGTCAAAGTCTTACAAGTCTAAAGCGAACTGCCAAACTTGGAATTCCTGAAATGGCTGCATTAATTTTACTCCTCTGACGCCTGCGGGGGAAAAACGACTCCTGGTTTGGGTTTGGAAGAATTATGTAAATTTGCATTGCTAGTGATTTATCTTCATTCTCATATCCAGAGAGTAGAGTAAGCTTCAGATCCTGGATCACCGACATTACAAGCAGCCAAAAACCACAGTAAGTAAGGAGGTCAAGAGGTCAGAGGTCACAGCAGCCTGACAGTATAGACGGAAGAAATATTCCTGTGAGTCTAGAATGATGATAGAGAAAAGCTAGATTTGAAAATACAAGGCTCACAGTTGAGTTATTAATGACTCCAAATATACTTTTAACATGAATTCAAGCAGTAATAGTTTGGATAATCACAAACTAATGCATGGATTATATGAGGAATCATGGTGTCCTGGAACTACAGAGACTCATAATCGCTCACTGTGAAGCAAAACTCCTCAGATAAACACACAAAAGCAAACAATTTAAATCAAATTAATTCCCGGGCCGCTCTGACTGTCTGCCCACAGTCTGACTCACCGTCTGCAGAGGAGCAGAGGAGCAGAGGAGCAGAGGAGCAGAGAGTCGTAGCCTGAAGGGAAACCGCTTTTCTAAATCCTACTTGAGTAATCAAATCACAGGAGAGAATAATGGCTTTGCGAGCTCTCACTGAGCACGTGCAGAACTGAGATCGCAGTCCCTACTTCTGATTTGGGAGCGAGCGGCCATCAGCGAGAACGTCAGCTTACGAAATTCTGTGAAGTGAGCACGATGTTTGAAAAAGTAAAGACTAGGTCTGCAACTAATGATTATTTTCATTGTCGATTAATCTGTCGATTATTTTCTCTTATTAATCGATTAGTTGTTTGATCTATAAAATGTCAGAAAATGGTGAAAAATGTGGATCAGTGTTTCCCAAAGCCCAAGATGACGTCCTCAAATGTCTTGTTTTGTCCACAACCCAAAGATATTCAGTTTACTGTCATAGAGGAGGAAAGAAACCAGAAAATATTCACATTTAAGAAGCTGGAATCAGCTGGAATTTTGGCTTATTTTTCTTAAAAAAATTACTCAAACCGATTAATCGATTATCAAAATAGTTGGCGATTAATTTAATAGTTGACAACTAATCGATTAATCGTTGCAGCTCTAGTAAATACGCACGATAAGTGAGAGGAATGAGTTTCACTGGCAGGAAAGGAGGAGGAAACACGTTTTTTATCGTTAAACCACGACCAAAACTTTACCATAACCTTAACCAAACTGTTTTAATTGCCTAACCTTAACAGTCACCTTAATCTCCGGTCTCTGGTTCCTGTCACATAATCCTTTCACTGTCACAACTAATCTGGAATCTGTGTTTTCAGAGTCTGCGCTGCCGTACGGCTCCGGTTTGGATTTGGAAGCACAAAGATCATTTCATTACAGAATAAAGTTCAGCCGATCACTTAGGAAGTAATGTATACATCCGTCTTTCTGTACGGAGGGAGGAACGTCCGGACAAAGTGAAGAAACGTCCGGCTGTCCCACAGGAAGAGAAGAGAAGAGAAGACGTCCGGCCCGGAGGAGTGAAGGCCAACAATCTGACAACACTCCGGACCGAGCTCAGAAAGCTCAGAAAGCTCAGAAAGCTCAGAAAGCTCAGAAAGCTCAGAAAGCTCAGAAAGCTCAGAAAGCTCCATCAATCCAGCTTCAAACACACCTGGGATCTACTGATCAGGGCAGGAAATGTTTTTTTTGGGGGTTTTTTATCCACCGGCCACAGCGGCTGGTTCATCCCCCAAAATCTCTCCAGACAGCTTTAACTCTGAGTCATCTCTCAGGTAAAATGATCCTGCATGTTATCTGGCAGCAGCTGGTGGTAATTTCCCCTCCTGATAATGGATTCCCAATAAAAATGGAAGACATATTTTTGGTGGAGGCTCAGACCGGCTGATGTGTGGAAAATCCAACTGAAGTGCCATATGACTCACTATCCATGTCTGGTTTTGTAACCATAAATACAGTCAAGTAGGGCTGGGCGATAATTCAATATTATCATTTATCGTCTTTCAGTGGAATCACATCGTGATGATATGAAGATATTTTGATATCATGACACACATTTCTGCTGTCTGAATTGATGATGACAAGCAAATTATACTTAAAAACCCTCAAATAAAATGAGGTTTGGTAGGAATATTATTTGAATATTTCTGTTTTGTTTGACATCACACCTAACATTACCATTCGGTTCAATGAGATGAACATTCATTTGATTATTTAACGTGATTTTGCATACATGAACCTTATTGTGATATATATTGATATCGAGAAAAATCCTTATGATTATCGTGATATTGATTTCAACCATATCGCCCAGCCCTACAGTCAAGGCTTCATACCTTTTAGTCCTACTTTTTACTCTTCTTTTTTATATTTTTGAACTTTTTTTATTTTATTTTATTTTGCAAAGCACTTTGTAACCTTGTTCTTAAAAGTGCTATATAAATAAAGTTTGTTATTATTATTATTATTCCCTATCAAAATCAGCGGATGTTGAACTGAATGCATCGTCTTCTCTTCACTCCTCGTCCTGCTGCAGCGGCACCAGGCAGGATCTGAGTGTTTCTGTCTTATCAGGCTCAGAGAGCACGGCGGGGGGGCAGGCGTGTCACCTTGACATGCGGGCGGGGGGGCAGACGTGTCACCTTGACATGCGTCCCGTGACGCCAGAGGCTCACGTGACCAAAGAGGCTTTAAGACCCGAGGTTACACAGACAGAGACAGCAGAGGAGAAGCTGACCTCCAACCTGTTTCCAGACTCTTCTCTCCTCGCTCTCTGACCTCCGCCTTGTTTAAAGGAAACAGACAGAAATGTAAACGGCGTCACGTGAACGCTCCCCGCACGTTCACGTGAGAACAGCTGTGTCCGTCTGACAATCTGAGCAGGCGGAGGAGGATCGCTTTCTCGCTTCAGTACCTGTGTGGCTCTTTGAAGTCTGCGGGCCTCTGAAGGTGGAGGACGGACATCAGAGCAAAACAACATCAGATCCTTCAAAACTTGAAAAGGATTCCTGCTCGAGCTCCAAGAGCAAAGTGGGGACCTTTGCTAACAAGAACAACGGGTTAGATTTGATTGGAGAGATAGAAAAACACCTGATGAACTAAAAAAAAAAACCTTTGGTCAATTACTCATTTTTTGCCAGATTCCTTAGCTACTTTCAAACAAAGTAAAGGTCAGTGTAAGAAGCCTGCAGACCAAGTTTGGTGTCATTCTGACTTCCAGTTCATAAGAAGAAGATTTTTGAAGGTTTTTCAAAAACTCCAAAATGGTGGAAAAAAATGTAGGCGGACCTTATGGGTCCTAGAGGCAAAACTGTTCATCATGATCAGATGCATATCTGTACCAAGTTCCACATCTCTACGACTAACGGGATGGCGGGGCTGAGCCTCAGACTTTGGGAGCTTATTACAGCGCCCCCTATGGGCCAATCTGTGCCATTTTTTGCATCCCAGTAGCTGCTGACCTGAACTATCTATATGCCAAAATGGACAAAAAGTTATCAACGTATGGACGAGTTATTGGACAAAACACAGGGCGAAAAAATCATAAAGATAACAGGAATTCCAACAATTACAAAAAGCAGCTGATGTACATTTGACCCCGGAGGAGAGGAAGCCATTAGTTGAAGTATAGATTTGACAGTAGAACTCAATAGAAGCTGAACGTCAAGTCGACATTTCCTGCCTCTTTCATCGACTGCAATAAACACATTACAGATTTCCAGCCCGACCCGTCCAGCTGTGCAGCGATCACACTGTTAAACATCCAAGTTTCCCACGCTGAGCTCATTCCTTCAGCAGCAAAACAATAGCTCTTAACCAGATGACTCTCCTCCTCCTCCTCCTCTCCCCCCCCCCCCTCCTCCTCCTCCTCCTCCTCCTCCTCCTCCACTCTCAGATTGGTATAATTTGCAACAGCTGGCCAGTCCAGAGAAAGAAAAAAAAAAAAAAATGACTCAAGTCTTTTACGGCGTTTGGGAAAGCCTGCGAGGAACATGACAGGCGGCCCGGGGCCAGAGAAACCGTCCCGCTGGTCTTTCCCACACTGCCGGGACAGACGAGCCTCTTCCTGATTTGGCCGGCGGGACGTGTCGCACATCCGCGGAACAGAAGAGGAATGGGGCGTGAAGTCCGTGAACGCGTCTTGGCTGCGCTGGCGAGTGTGTGGAGCGCAGAGCAGACGGCTGACAGATCTGCTGCTGCCGGCCAGATGGGTTCCACTCCGAAAGAAAAAAACCGTCCATCCTAATCTGAACCAGGAGAGAGCCGGGAGCCGTTTCTGTTGTGTTTGGGTTTCTATCGGGTTCAAGTGAGGACCGGTGCTGCTAAACATTAGGATTACACGGATGTATCCGGACTTTTATTAAATATTAAATATCGGACAGTCAGTCACATCGTCCGCTGCCGGACCACAGCTACAGAAAAACACATTTTGTTTTCTTTGTGTTTTGTTCATTAATCGTTCAGTTATTTTTTGTGAATAAATTCCTCATTTAAAGTCATAAGATACATGGAGTTTCCCTACTATATATATCGAGTTTCCTGAGTGTGTGTGTGTGGTCTTCAAAGCCCCTTATCAGTGAATCCTACATCTCAGTTCTTGAAAAGTTTGGGAATTGGAACTTTCTTCAGTCCTGATACACACATGTTGTGTAGTTGTGATGCCACTCATGAGAGTTTTAGTGTCTCATGATGGTCTGACTGCTGTTTCAGAGGCTTTCCCACCCTGATGAGAAGAAAAGTCAGGGAGGACTGGACACTGAATACTGGGAAGTTTTTGGCATGGAAAATGGTCAGATATTGAATAGTGGAAGGAGATAATCTTGGTATAAAATACTGGTGTGTGGTGGATCCAGTCCAGTCGGATCCTCAGGGTTAATAAACAACATCCCCGCTGTGATGAGTCCGGCAGGCGGATGTGTTCAGGCTGCAGGTCTTGGTCTCAGCGCAGTGGGACTGAACGCTTCACCGTGTTTATGGCCGACTCCCCGCAGACAGACTGACAGATAGGAGGACTTCAAACAGCTTGGCTTCCAATCTGAACGCCTTTACAGAGCAGACAGAGGCAGATAGAGGCAGACAGAGGCAGATAGAAGTGTATAGAAGCGGACAGAAGCAGATAGAAACAGATAGAAATGGATAGAACCAGATAGAAGCAGATAGATGTGAATACAAGCGGACAGAAGCGTATAGAAGCAGACAGAAGTGGATAGAAGCGGATAGAAGCAGATAGAAGCGGACAGAAACGGATAGAAGCGGATAGAAACAGATAGAAAAGGATAGAACCAGGTAGAAGCAGATAGTAGCAGATAGATGTGAATACATGCGGACAGAAGCGTATAGAAGCAGAGAGAAGTGGATAGAAGCATATAGAAGCGGATAAAAACAGATAGAAGTGGATAGAAGCAGATAAAGCGGATAGAAGCAGACAGGAACAGATAGAAGCAGATAGAAGCGGATAGAAACAGATAGAAGCAGACAGAAGCAGATAGAAGCAGATAGAAGCAGATAGAAGCAGATAGAAGCAGACAGAAGCAGACAGAAACAGATAGAAGCAGACAGAAGCAGATAGGAACAGATGGAAGCAGATAGAAGCAGATAGAAGCAGATAGAAGCAGATAGAAGCAGATAGAAGCAGATAGAAGCAGATATACAGCAGACAGAAGTAGACAGGAACAGATAGAAACAGACAGAAGCAGATAGAAGCAGATAGAAGCAGACAGAACGGAGGCCTCGGGGTCTGCAGAGCGTTCTTCACCTGCTGACACTTCAGAACAGACTGAGGAGATTTTCCCCTCTGACCCTCATGAATATTCATTCCTCTTCAGCTGAGAGCGAATGACAAGAATTTCAAGAGTTTGGTTCCAGAAACAGATTCTACCCACAGAGATATAACACTATCTCTCTATTCTATTATATCTCTACGTGTCTACCGCTCAAAACCAGGAACGCCTTCTCTTAAAAATGATCGGCAGCAAGGAAACAACACAAAAGATGGTTTTTAAAAGGACTGTTGGTAAGTGAAGTCCTTGGCTGACAAAATGGCCGCTCAGACCGGATTCTGTATATTTCAGAGCGACTGAATGATGAACTTCAAGCAGAGCTGAACAATTCATCGAAATCACAATATGAACTTCTGCAATTTCCAAATCTCAAGAGTCTGCAGTTAGTTTCTTCAGAGAGAGTTTGGTCCAAACTGGATTTGTGAACAAGGAGTTTTAGAATCAAAACCCTTTCATCAGACTCAAACTCAGTGAATCTGCTCACTCACATAGGGCTGGAGGAGAATTCAATATTATCGTTTATTGTCTTTCAGTGGGATTATATTGTGATGATCTGGTGATTTTGGGATATAGAGACGCACAATTCTGCTGTCTGAACTGATGAGAACGAGCAAATTTTATTTAGAAACTCAGACAAAATGAAGTATGGTAGGAATATTATGTGAACATTTCGGTTTAGTTTGACCTCACACCAAACATTACCATTCGGTTCAATATGATGAGCATTAATTTGCTTATTTAACGTGATTTCTCTTATGTGAGCCATATCATCATATATATCGATATCGAAGAAAATCCTTATGATTATTGTGATATTGATTTCAACCGTTATCGTCCAGCCCTACACTCACATCTAGCTTATTTTCACAAAATAAACTAGATGAAACAATTTTAAAGTTCAGTCTGTTTGTCAGTATCTTTCAGCCTTAACTTCCAAGTAGGTTTTGTTTCCCGTCCAAAATGGATCCACAGAGTTTTGAACGGACTGTCCTCGTCTTTTCTGACTCGCGGGGAATTTCAGCCCGAGCTTCACCCGCCACCGCAGTGTGTACGGCTAAATACAGATAAACGCGGGGAAGCACATCTGTCCATCTGCAGGTTTACCTCTCCCCGTCTCTGCAGGTCTTTCATGTCGCTCTTCAGTCAGAGCGAGTCGGGACTTGCCTCCTTCCTGCCACAGCCAGACAGTCAGTGGCATACAGAGATGAAAGTCATCAAAGTCCTCGACGCACACCGACAAAAAAAGCCCAAACCTTAACTCTGCAAATACAGCGGAGCGGCAATTGTCCTTGGGATTAAAACTGCTGGCATCACGCCCTTAATCTGTGATGCGTAGATATGGAAGATAAGACATTCCAACACCAAACACCAGGAACGCTTCTCCAAAACGCTGCATATCCATTCTGAGAAATAAAACCCTTCAATCTCTCTAAAACAACAAGGATCCATCTGGGAAAGTGTTTTCATTTCGTCCACCAAGGACTAAATTTACATTGCATCAACAATATTTTGGTTATCAGTGTGCGACTCATTTCCCAGATGGAGGAGATCTCATTTTGGAATCAAACTCTTCAAACGAAAATATGGCCAAAAAAAACTAAATGAATACTCGGATTGAAGGAAACATGAAGAGCCTCTAAACTCCCTGCAGGCCCGACGAGAGGCCAGACCGCTTCCTGAAGAGCCAGGAAACATTCTGTACTGAAAACACAAACTCACTGAAACATGTAATAAGACAATTCCCATGAGTCCAAGTTCTGCCTGCTAACATCACGCTGAACGGGAAAGAGTCTGTTTACACCAAAAAGACCCGTGAGTCACACTCACTGTTTACCGTTTGATGCTCAGGACTTCACTACCCAGAAGTCCTGTGTGGTGAGGTCAGTAAAGCGGTCTGTGCAAAGGAAACCAAAGGAACCAGAGAGGAAAAGGTCCAGCTTTCTCTCCTGGATTTCCCTCTTCAGTCTGGATGTGAGGAGGTTTCCCACCAGAGAGCGAAACTGACAGCAGAGTTTAATTTGGACAAACAGGGAGGATCTGCAGCAGCTCAGTCAGTGGGGATGATGCAGACACACTTCCTGGTTCAGACTAGGGCTGAACAATTAATCGAAATTTTATCGAAATCACAATATGGCCTTCTACAATTTTCAAATCGCAGGAGGCGCAATATTTGTTAAAGGTGAAATGTGTCAAAATAGCATTTTAAAGTAAATATTGTGGTGCTGCAGAGATGTCCTGGCCTACACATCATATTCTACAGACTTAAGAAAACATCTTTGTTTGGTACAGATCCCCGCAAAAATCACACCATGACCATTTTAATACGTTTTTCAATGAAAATGAGAATAACGATGTAAAACTTATCATTCCCTCTAATATCACAAATCATATCGCAATTGCAATATCAGTCAAAATAATCGCAATTAGATATTTTTTCAAAAGCGTTCAGCCCCAGTTCAGACTGAGAAGACGGGTGTTTTTAACAGAAAACCTCGCCGAGAGAGAGCAGCTTTAACAATCACCGATTAAATTAGAAAGAACAGGAATTCCAGGCAAAGCTAATCTTTCCTTGTTGAACGTGTGCTGAGATGTTAAGCGTTCAGTTTAGTGGGCCGGTGTAAAGCCTGCCACATTCCCCCGGCCCGAGGCAGACCTGAGTCAGACACGCTGAGAAAAAACACAAGTGACCGAAGCGGGACAAAGTCTTTGCACCAAACACCTCAACAACAATGAAGAAGTTGTCTAGAGAGAAAAAGAGAACAGTGTTTATATCCTGTGTTTCCATTTCCATTTTCTCTTCTCCCAGCTGCAGTCCTAACCAAAGTTTGCTACCTAAGGCTACAGAGATAGGTTGCTTAGCTCCAATGAGCAGCATGACTAAACCACTCAGGAATGTGAAGCACTATTAAAAACAGTAGTGCTGGGTGGATAGAGTTAGACAGGTTCAGAAATAGACAAGTATTTTTAAAAGCTTCAGCCTGTGCACAAAGAAAACACAAAGAAACCTACAGTAGCGGAGCCTGCATGCAGGTTTTATGTGGACTGACTTTAAGAGCCGCTGCCGGTCTTTAACTCCCAGCTGCTGTTGGGAACGCAGCACCTGACCAATGTAAGAGTCACTGCTAAAACTAATGCTAAAGCTTAAACACAAAGCCAACATGATCCTAAATTTCCCCCGAGGGAGACAGAGGTACAGACTCTAACACAGACTGTCCTCAGAGAAATCCTCTCTCCGGCCCACAGGAAACCTCGACAACTGAATCCACATGCAGGGCGATGCGTTTAGGGCCCAGCAGGACGCCAGGCTGCTAACTTAACACCTCCAGCTGTTTGACGAGGGAACACAAAGTTTGTCTGTCTGTGCAGTTGGAGGTAGGCGGAGGTAAACAAGCAAACACTGGAAATCACAGCCTGAAGCGTTAAACTTGCTGGCAGCAGTCTGGCAGGATCTGTGTCAGAACCAAAACCCAGCAGGCGCTCTGCCGGGACAGTTCCCAGGGTTTTTTAGCAGGGGGCGACCCCATACTGAGGTCAGAAAATTGCTGCCCCCCCCCCCCCCCCCCAATTCCCCACACACACACACACACACACACACACACACCACCCACCCAACCCAACAATGAAAAGTATGTCTTTCATGTTATAGTGTTGACTTTATGACAGAGTGCAAAAACATTTCATTCTCCAGGTTGCTCAGTGAAATCTGATTCAAGAGCTTTCAAGCTAAAGTATAAAGTGATAAAACAAGACTACATTCTCTACTCATTCTCTTTGGGTTTGATTTGGGGTCATTCTAGGGACCCCACTTTCAAATCAGGGGTTACGAAAGCCTGGGACAGTGGGTTAGAGTTGGTTGCCTAACATCTCCATACCAGAGAGAGCGTCACGCCAAAACTCCATTCAAAACTATGGCAATTTAATGTTTGCTTGGTATTCGGCAAACGCACACACCCGTTGAAACATGACTTAAGATATTTCCTGAATCGTAAGGCGACACTCTTCAATTCGGCACACACCCAATACACCAAGCAGCATTTTATTTCAGTAACATTTTAACTTTTATAGTTGGTTTACACTGCTGGCTACACGCAATCCACTGTGTATTTTGGTGGATGAAGATTGAGGGACTGAGAGGCGAACCGATTGAAAGTTCAAAATTTACCGATATAAGTGCGGATTTGTGTATTCGATGTATGCCGAATAGAAGAGTGGCTCCTTATAGTTTCTAAAATGTCTTAAATCATGTTCTACCAGGTTTGTACCTCTGCCGATTATCGAGGAAACATTAAACTACCACCTTTTTGAATGGAGTTCGGCGTGGCGGTTCTCTCCCGTAGTGAGAGCGAGAGAACGGGGTGTTATCGGGGCTCGGCCGGGGGCCAGCGGTCCTTACCGAGGTGCAGGGTGAGGTTGATGGAGTTGGGGTACTGGATGCCCGCTAGCATGGTCTGGCTCTGCCACCAGGTGGTGTCCTGCTGGTTGTTGTAGTCGGTCAGGTAGACAGCGCTGTGGTGCTGCCGGGGGTCCCGGGCGTCGCAGATGTGGCAGGACTTGGTGACCCCGGTGGCCCCGGTCTGGACGCAGTACTCCTCGGGCGGAGAGCCGCAGGTGTTGGTCGCCACCACCGTAACGTTGAAAGCAGCGTTGACGAACTCAGGCATGCAGCGCTGAGGTCTGTTCAGGTCATCCGTACATTCATCCATGGCACCGCGGACACACACCGCCAGACAAGTCCATGCAACCAGAGCTCGGATAAAACAACGCATTTTCAGTCCTTCCTTCCTTCCTTCCTTTTCAACCAAAAGTAATCTTCTGCTGCAGCTACACGGCTCCAACAAACACTCCCTCAACTTCTCCAAACTTTGCGGTAACTATCCGGTTACCGAGATCCTGAGAAAACAAGTAAAACCATCAAGTAAAACCATGAAGTGAAACCATGCGGAAAGTTTCTCCCGAAGCGCCGCGCCTGTTTTTCTCTCCACGCCGCGTCCAGAGGTTCTCCTCCCGGTTCTCCTCCCGGTTCTCCTGGTTCTGCTCCACAAACTCGTCGGGCCTCAGCTCTTTGTGTCCACCGCCATGGAGAAACTCCAGCAGGAAAAGAAGAGCTCCGACTACACCCAGTCCGCTACTGCGCAGGTCAGACCGAGCGGCACGGAGACCCTGCGACTTCCGTGTGAGCTGGGAGGAAACCTCAGTCAAATCTGGAGTTTATTCTGGAACTTTAACCTTCCTGCCTTGTGTTTAGGAAAGAGACAAACAAAACTTATCATGGGTCCAAAACAAGTCGTGAGAAATATGAAAACACTGCAGCATACCTTTACTTAAATAACTTTGGCAATCCTATAACAATTTTAGAAGGATATAAAATACTATAAATGCAGTAAGGTCACTGCAAACTCAGTCCTGACTGCCAGACACTATAAACCCCTAAAGGAATATTACAGTGATTTATTTATTTATTTTTTTAGATTAGACACAGCTCAACTTAATAAAAGCGTCTCAGACCAAACTTTTGATTTTTATTCTTGCACTTAAACTTCTTGCACTTCTACTTAGTAGCCTACTTTGTGTTTAAAGTCAACTAAAACTCATCATGAATGAATACAAAAACAAGTCCTGAGAGATATGAAAACACTGTAACATACCCTTCCTAAATATATATAATATATGCAGTGAGTCCAGAGGTGAAGCTCAGCACCATTTGTTGCTTTGTTTAGTTACAGACAGTGATGGAAGAAGTACTCTGATCCTTTACTTCAGTAAAAGTACCAATACAGCAATGTAAAAATACTCCATTACAAGTAAAAATCCACTTAAGTAAAAGTACATAAGTATTAGCAGCAAAATGTAGTTAAAGTATTAAAGTAAAAGTAGTGGTTTGGTCCCTCTGACTGATATTTTATTATATATGACATCATTAGATTATTAATACTGAAGCATCAGTGTGTAAGCAGCATGTTACTGTTGTAGCTGCTGGAGGTGGAGCTAGTTTGAACCACTTTATATACAGTTAGCTAGTTTAGTCCAGTGGTTCCCAACCTAGGGGTCGGGCCCCTCCAAAGGGTCACCGGATAAATCTGAGGGGTCGTGAGACGATTAATGGGAGAGGAAAGAAGAAAAAACAAAGTTCTGATACACAAATCTGTTTTCAGTTTTTGGACTTTTTCTCTAATCTTTGATTTTTGCTGAAATATTGGATCATTTGAACATTTATTGAAATGAAACCATGTGAGGTTTAGAGGGGAAAATCACTATTTGGTGGAGCTGTTAACAACTCATAGACATCTGAAATGTGACCCGACTACACACTGCTTTCTGTAAGACGTCAAAAGCCAAAAAGGTTGGAAACCACTGGTTTCATCTTTAACAATGTGTTGTATTTTAAAAGCTTGTTATATTATCCATTGTGTCAAATCTCCATCTGAAAAGTAACTAAAGATGTCAAATAAATGTAGTGGAGTAGAAAGTACAATATTTCCCTCTGAAATGTAGTGGAGTGGAAGTATGAAGTAGCATCAAATGGAAATACTCAAGTAAAGTACAAGTATCTCAAAATTGTACTTAAGTACAGTACTTGAGTAAATGTACTTAGTTACTTTCCACCACTGGTTACAGAAGACAGATTAGGTTGCAGTCAATGGAAAATCACGTTAGCCACTTAGCTGCTAATTAAACCACAGGAAGACTTCAGCCTACATTTCCACTTCAGCTCTCTGGAGATGCTGAAACCAAAAGTGTGACAACCTTCCCCGGTCTCCCCTACACTGAATGGCACCATGAAAGGCAATGGATTTGAGTAGAGAGTTGGAACAAATCTTCACCTGGTACTTTGGACCTCAGCTCAAACAATGGCAGACAAGATTAGCTGATAAAGGAGAATACAGACTGAGGTCAGACTGAGATACTCTGTCAGAGTTCATTACCACACAGTTACAGTCTGATTGGATCTTCACACTTTTATTATCAAACCACTTTCACACAAAACCGGTCCACTGAAACGGCTTTATTGGGGGAAATCTGATTTGAGTTAGCGACCCGGGCCGCCACAGGTCAAAGGTTAAACTGGATCTCTGAGTGTGAAGCATCAGATAAACATAAACTCCCCACATTAGTGAATGAAACATATCTTAAGAGCAGACAGATACACAGATAGATGTGAAAGAAGAGTTGATCCAGAATGACCAACAATGTGAACCAACACTCCAGCATCACTCCTGTTTTGTATTTACTGTGATCGCTCATACATCTTGCTCGTAAATGAATGAAAATGATCCACTTTACAGATACTTAAAGCAGTATAACACTTAGTTTCATCATGAACTTATTTATCTGAAAAGCACAATATAATCTCCTCACCAAGATCAGATGCAGCTCGACCAGTTTGTAGCGTTCAGATTTTTTCTTCCCATTCATTTGAATGGAAACTGACATTGAACACGTCGGTGAACAGATTCAGCATCAGATCCTGCTGCTGTGATTTCCAGCTGACTGTTGGTCCGACGCTTCAGAACAGAATCTCACCAAACAGCATTTTTATTGATAGAAGAGAACACAGCGGAGGGATACCGTTTAGGAGAGATACTTCCTGTTGGGGAGACCAGATCTACTTTTATTTTACTAATTTTAGTATGAAGCAAGAATAGAAATGCAAAATGAGGACGGACCAGTTGCTGCTTTATTGTCTTCCAGCAGGATCTGTTGTTGAATCTGTTCACCAACATGTTCAATGTCAGTTTTCAGGAGATTTTTGTGGCTCGTTCAAACTCTACAAACTGGTCCAGCTGCATCTGGTCTTGGTCAGTATAGTTTATATTCTGGTTTTCATGGCGTCCATGTGCTGAATAACCTCCATGTTGAAGCTAGGTGGAATGTTGCTTTAAAGAATTAAGTAGGAAAATGGTGAAGTTGAAAAAGGTTAATAATTGTTGACTGTTTTCTGTCAGTTTGTCCTCTGCAGTGTCCACCAGCTCTGATGTTTAAAGGGGAAGTAAGACAGAGGAGAGAGATGAGCTGGACAGGAGCGACATGCTGAAATATCAGTGGTCTGAGGTGTGGACCATGTAAATGCAAAACCCTGGGTTCAAATCCGGCCCAGGACCTTTGTCACAGGTCATCCCCCTCTCTCTCCTGATCTTTCCTGTCTCTCTCTCCTTACTTTGAACTATCCAATAAAGGCAAAAATGCCCAAAAAAACATAAAGTTTCCTCAAAATCATAAGTATGAAATGAGTAGGAAATGACTTGGCTCTTCATGTCTTGTTATTGATAGCATAATGACCAGAGTCAGCTTTGCTCGAGTCCCAAGTCAGTCTCAAATCTTGAGGCACAAGTCTCAAGTCAAGTCCCAAGTCTAAATGTAGAACAGCAAGTCAAGTCAGAACAAACCAAGAGTCCAGTATCAATTTAATATCTTAAAGAAAACTAAATATCTAGGACTTTTCAATGCAATATGGTTTTAATAGGATAAAAACTTGGTAAGAGCATCATGAGTTTGATTTCTATAATCAGTTTCAACTTCAATAAATTCAATCATTCCATACAAATTCAGAAAACAGAATTTAAATTCAGTCGTCTGCTGGAACAAATCTCATCACTTTCAATCTAAGTCATTTACACAAACACAAGATCTCAAGTCAAGACTTTAGAAACCTTTTCAAGTCATCAGAGTACAAGTCAGAGTCAAGTCCCAAGTCACCAGAACCCAAGTCAAGTCCAGTCTCAAGTCTTCTCTTCATGCATCAAGTCAAGTCTCAAGCTGTTAAAACTGGGACTAGAGTCCAAGTCATGTGACTCGTGTGCCCACCTCTGATAATGACTTACAAAAAACTACTGGAAACCACTGAAGCAGCAGATCAGCTTGTAGGACCAACAACTCTCCACATCAACTCTTATTAACACTGGAAAACGTGCTGTGTTGCTCAGAAGCACTTCAGCAGGGCGAGGGCTTTGAACCCAGCCTGCTGCTGCTGTCTGTTCACATCAGATCAATACAACTTGTGTGTAAGATTCGGATTCACAAAACTTTATTGTACAGCATATGACAGACAGTTTTCTTTGGCATGGGCCCAGAGACAATTGTCTGTCGTATGATGGATAATAAAGTTTTCTGAATCAGAATCTTATACACAAGTTGTGTCTGAAGGTCTGTCCCTGTGGCTGTGGGAAGACAGACTGCGCCCCCTGCTGGCCATCAGGTGGAGTGTTTTACAATCCCAGATGACTAGGAAGTGTGTAGAAAATCTATAAATGAATAACTCCACAGTAACAATCATCTCAACAGACTTTCACTTTTCACTTTATTTATTTATTTTATTTATGTTTCCCAACAGGAGTCGAGAGGAACTCTGTTATCCGGGATCCTCAAACCTGTATTGAGAATTGACGGATTGCTTGAAGTTTATAATTGTAATTGTTTAGATCAGTGATTCTCAACCTTTTTCATATCAAGGACCCTTAATTTAGTACAAATTAAGGCCACGGACACCCATTTGTTGAGATTTTATCTCTCGGACCTGTTAGATATGATTTTGTCCAGAACTCCATGACATATTGTAGGCAGAGATAACAGAGAAACTACGACCAGAATTCTGCTACATTCTCTAATTGTGTTAACTTCTTGTAAATTAAATGATGGTGAAGTTTAACAATTCATCAATTTGCTGGGGACCCCCTGGAACCCCCTCAAGGACCACTGTTGGTCCCCGGACCCCACATTGAGAACCACTGGTTTAGATGATCTGTGTATTGTTCTACAGGAACATTTACAAGTCCTATAGGGCAGTGATTCTCAACCATTTTTATATCAAGGACCCCTAATTTACACATTGATCAAAATAGTCATTCTTCTACCTCTCTAATTGTGTTAACTTTGTGTTAACTGCTAACTTTGTGTTAAATTAAATAAAGCTGAAGTTTAACAATTCATCAATTTGCTGGGGACCCCTTGGAACCCCCTCCAGGACCCCTGGTGGTCCCCGGGCCCCACGTTGAGAACCACTGCTATAAGGGCTGTGGGGCCTGCCTATAGGGGTGGGGGGGTGGGGGTAAGACCACTGGAAAGACTCTAGGCTCCTTCGAAGAATCCTTCAAGATCTCATCTAAACTGATCTCCTTTTGAGAGGAAACACTGAGGGAGTCTCTCTCAGAGGAGATCTACTGGCTGAGCAGAGGTGTCACCAGTCTGAGAGTGACTGCTCAATATCTTTCTTTCTTTCGTTTTTAAAGTCATTTTATGTATTTTTTCTGTTTTATGTGAAGCACATTGTATTTGCCTTGTGTATGAAATGTGCTATGTAAATAAAGTTTGCCTTGCCATGCCTTTTCATTATTACAAGATAATTAGGCATTTCACCCTGGACAGAGCACTTCAACAGAGGGGCACACGTGTCCCCCCCCCACACACATATATTTTTTATATTTTGATAAAGTCCAACATCATTACAATCTCTTCATGTAAAAAATATTCAAATAAGATACTGTCCAGCTGAGATGAAAAAACTCCAAGGGAAAAACACCAGAAATTAATCTCCAGATGAAAAAAACACTACTGAACTGCTTACCAAACTAGATGACACCACAATGTAACAAAGAGGAAAACAGTAGAAAGGTAAGGTAACAATATTAAGAAATAATTTGACAAGTAATGAGATTAAAACAAATTAAAATTGTTCTGCATACAGAAAGAAGAAAACAAGTAAATAATTGTTCAGGTGAGATGAAGAAACCCAAGTGGAGGATAAATATATCTCACTGTTATATCCAGATGTCAGTGAGAAGTTATGATATGACTATCTAGTCTTTCTATGATTGTGCAGCCTCTAAAAAGTACTTAAAGGATTCATATTCTGATTTCCCACCAAAACACACTTGATTATTTTAATTCTGTCATTTACTTCTCTTTTTATAGTTATTTTGTAGTTGGTTGTTATTTTTTTGATGAAAAAAAGTACAGAAAAAAGTTATTGCTTTGTGTAAACTATTATTACTTCTGTACTCTTTTTCCCATTTTACTAATGTTTTCATTTTCATTTGTAAGTCATTTTCATTTCCATTTTTATTTGTAAGTGAATTATTTGTAAATTAATTTCCTTTTCAGTGACTCAGTTGTATTTGATATAGATGGTCATCTCACAAGCCCTATGGGGTTTCAAGCACCTACTGGTCAATCTTGTTTAATTCTGTGTAGTGACATTTTATATTTCAGGCTACTTTCTTGCACAAATAAACTAAACTAAATGTGACAAATCGTATGTAACACGCCCACACACGGGAAATGGAGCTTACGAGGCGACATTGAAGGCAGCATGACACAGCGCGAGCTCTTCAGTTTTCCCGCTCATCGTTATTTCAAACGGCTACTTCATGAGCAACGTCGGTTTGTTGGATGGTTTGGTTTGTTGGACGTTTGTTGTACGGTTTGGTTTGTTGATAGTTTGGTTGTTGGACGGTTTGGTTTGTTGGACGGTTTGGTTTGTTGATAGTTTGGTTGTTGGACGGTTTGGTTTGTTGGACATTTGTCGGACAGTTTGGTTTGTTGGACGGTTTGGTTTGTTGATAGTTTGGTTGCTGGATGGTTGCTTGGCAGTTAACTAGCTAGCTAGCTACCTGCTAATACCGATCTTAAATATCTGTATTATCTGTGTACGAACCAAATCTTTGATCATGGCGACTTGTGCTCCAAGTGATGATATTATGGAGGAGGAGGAGGAGGTGGAGACAGAGGAAGACCCGGCGAAGACAAAGGAAGACCCGGTGGAGACAGAGGAAGATCCGGTGAAGACAGAGGAAGACACCGACTACTGCAGCATCAAGGTTCCCACCAACAGCCCTAAGGCAGAGGAGCTGAGTGAGGAAGAGGAGGGGGAAGAAGACGAAGAGGAGGAGGAGGGGGAAGATGACATGGAGTCTTCACCAGATGCCAGTCCCCAAATAGTTAGGAAGAAAATACACAGCCTGAGAACAAAGCTGTTTGCCACTTTAAAACCCGATGGTGAAGACATCGGCGATAGTGGAAAATCTGCCAAAGTGTTGCCTCCAGTTTTCACCTCCAACAAAACCTACTCTTATAACGACCAGGCGTCTCTGTTCTGCGACCAGGTGATTGGCAGGGGCTCGGTGAGTCGGTTTAATGTTAATAGTTACTTAAGCTAGGTTAGGTGACATAACCCACTAACTTACTTCGGTTACGTCTGTATGTGTTTTCTTCCACTGTTCATATATAAGGCCCTTTGAAGGCTCCTTGAAATGCTGTACACAAAACCTCAAAAAGTTGATTTGACTACAATTTACACCCTAACCAGTAGCTAACGTTAACCCCAAGCTAACGTTAGCTGGGTATAGGACTTGCTTAATTTCAATTTCGGAAAGAGTACTAGAAAGTCCTGCTCAAGTAGAAGTATTGTTACTTTACTGATATGCTACTTAAGTTACTAAGTTAGGCCTAACGTTACTTTTTAGAAAAGAGAACGTTGTTAGCTGTGATCTTTTCCATGTGATTCTAACAGGAGAGAGGTCAGAGTTCAAACTAGATTATTTTCACTGGAAACATTAGAAATGAGAAAATAAAGTGCAGAAACAAAGTCAGATTCCTCTTCTCACTGTGAATGGATCCACAGTTTGTCAGTTTACGTTGATCCAGTTTCTGTTGCTGATGGAGAGACCCACAATCTGTTCTGTGATGGATGGGATTTAAACTAGTGTAGTCTAAGTACTTAAGTAAAAGTAAAATTACTGACTTTAAAAGCTACTCAAAAAAGTTCAAGCACACAAAAAAGCAACTCAATTACAGTAACATGAGTAAATATAATGAGTTACTTCCACCCTTGCTTAATTTGGTAGGCACAAAACGGTCGTTTTATTGTTGCAAAAAAGATATAGTGGCTATCAAGCTAACTAGTAAAGCTACCCAATGTTTAAAGTTGTGTACTGACTCTGCAGGCAGAAGAAGTGGATGAAGCCTTAAACCTGTACATAAAGGAAGAACTGGACCGCACACCCTCCTGGACGGCCGTGTGGAAAATGGCTCTGGAGCTGCTTCTGGACGGCAGCCACAGCACAGTCCTGCCGCCTGTTGCTGTGCTGGTCGAGGTAAACAGCGCAGAGATATTATCCATAAACCAGCATATTCATGTAATCCCTGCCACTGAGCCTGAGTACTGAACTGTAGATGAGATCAGATACTGGCAGGCCTTGTGGGGGAATTGGTTTGTTGCACCACAAAATAGCAATAGGATACAGGACAGGAAAAGACTGGGATATAAATAAGAAGAGAGCGAATGGGGGCATTAAACATAACAAACAACAGTTACAACACTAGAACGTATTCAGTATAGTATTCAATATAGGAATTTACAGCATATGTGCAGGGTGTGCAAGTAACAGCAGTACAACAAACGGAGACAAAGAAATTATTGAAAAACTTGTACAATATGGAAATATATGCAGTTTGAAAACAATTTAAAATATACAAAAATCTGTAATGTATTACAAACTATGAATTCATATGTGAATTTACAGCATATGTAGGGTGCGAGTCTACAGAAGGCCACACAGGAACAGAATAAGTGTTTAGACATGCAGATGTGAGTTGTTAAAAACGTTTGCATGCATGGACTCACTTGGATTCACTGCTCCTTCCTTGACCTCTGTGCCCTCTGTTCAGCCATCTTTCATAATTTAATTTAAATCAGTGTGCTAGTTAGTGTCTTAATAACCTGTGCTTTATATTATTATTATAATATACAGAGATCGATGAGAAATACCTATAAAGACCCAAATCTATTATTATTGTTAGTAGCAGTAGTAGTAGTAGTAGCAGTAACAGTAGTAGTTGTTGTAGTAGTGGTGGTAGTTGTAGTTTTAGTAGTAGTAGAAGTTGTAGTTGTACTAGTAGTAGTAGTAGCAGTTACAGTAGCAGTAACAGTAGAAGTAGTAGTAGCAGTCGTAGTAGTAGAAGTAGTAGTAGTAGTAGCAGCAGTTACAGTAGTAGTAGCAGTAGTAGTAGCAGTTACAGTAGTAGTAGCAGTAGTAGTAGTAGCAATTACAGTAGTAGTAGTAGTAGCAGTTACAGTAGTAGTAGTAGTAGTGGTAGCAGTTACAGTAGCAGTAGTAGTAGTAGCAGTTATAGTAGTAGTAGTAGTAGTAGCAGTTACAGTAGTAGTAGTAATAGTAGTAGCAGTTGTAGTAGTAGTAGTAGTAGCAGTTACAGTAGTAGTATTAGTAGTAGTATTAATGTACATCATTGCTTCCCTCTCTGACCTCCAGGTCTGCTCCTCTCCCTGTGAGGTGAAGTGTGTTTCTCTCAGACTGCCGGTGTCTCTGGCTGAGCCGTTCTCCTGCGACATGTCGGACCAGTTCAGAGGCCTGGTGGAGGAGGTTCTGCTGGAGAACCACGGCACCGTGCGCGTCCTCGACCTGTACCCCGTCCAGGGCCAGGGAGCCGATGTCCAGCGCATCGCAGAGGCTCTGGAGCAGGCCAGGTCCGTTACAGCTGTTCAGTTAGAATATGAGACGGAGAGAGTTCGGTTTGTGCTCAGGGCAGGAAGTTGATCTGTTAGGGTTAGGGTCCACTGACCATGGAGGCCGGTGGATTCACTGCTGAAGTCACTTTCTTACCAGCTAAATTGATTTTTACATTAGAAAATAACCCTTGAAGAATTTCTACCCAAGTGGCAGGTAGAGCAGAGAGCCAGAGACTTTAAGTAATAAAATGTCCTACTCAAGTAGTAGTGCTGTTACTTTGCTGATATTTTACTTAAATAGAGGTAGTACTGTTTGTAAGTACTGTTGAAAAAATCTACTGCAGTAAAAGTAAAAAGGCTCATTTAAAATGTCCTCAGAGTAAAAGTTACTAAGTTATTTTTTAGAAAAGAGAACGTCGTTAGCTGTGATCTTTTCCTCTGTAATGGATGGGATTTTAAATTTATTGAAGTACAATACTTCAGTAAAAACGTACTTAAGTAAAATTACTGACTTTAAAAAATAGTGTACAAAAAGTACAAGTACACAAAAAAGCTACTCAATTACAGTAACATCAGTTAATGTAATTAGTTACTTTCACCCTTGCTTAAATACATATTTACTTAATTCTGTGATCTTGACTGTATATTATACTGTATGTGTAGCACTGTTGCACTTTGTCTGTCTATTGTGTTCAGTTTCACAGTTGCTTTGCAGTCAGATTTCCCAGCCACAGCCTACATTACCCAGCAGCCCGGCTTTAACCTGGCTCTCCATTCACCTCCACAGGTTTTTCTATGAGTATCTGTGGAGAGGCTGGGACGATGTGGAGCCGTGTGAAGATTACGCCGGAGTGATTGACCGACGTCTCCAGATGTAAGGAACTCCTCATCCTTCACTTCACAACTTTAAACTTCACTCTCAACAGTTAACTCTGTGTGACACAAACAGGGAAACATGACCTGACCATTTTATTGTTTGCACAAAGAGCATTACAAATGTCTTCAGTAGGCTCGGGCGACATCCAAAATTGAATATCGCAATGCTGTCCCGCAAGTTTAAAAGTATAAAAGCCTAGTCTTCAGTGATGATGAAGTGTTTCCAAACGGTGTAGAAAAGGATGGAGGATACAGGATCTCAAAGCCAATAAGAGTACTTTATCAAAACATTTATCCTTAGTTTTATTATCCTTAGAACTGATGAATATGTTTTTTAAGGAGTGTCAGCCAGAGAGCGCAAAAATAAAGGATGGGTTTATTCTAATTATTATAATAGCTCCTTGCACAAAGGAAAAACAGCTTATTTAATCACACTATTTACCGCCCAGTGAAAGCATGACTTAATTTAGGCGCTGACATACAATTTATTTTTAAATCTACCTGGTTTCTGCCTGCCTTAGTAAATCAGGGGGTGAGTCTTTATTTGTATCTCAAAACTGAGGATTAAAACTTACCTACAGAGCGAACTATTTAAAATATTTTTTTATAATCAGATGATCTGCTTAATGAGGTTCCTTAAACATAGGCTATAGGGAGGAAAAGTAAGGAAAGACCGGGTGAGTAGGTGAGGATGGGCTGTGGGCTCAAATGTGCAAAAAATAGAAATAGTAAATAATATCCAATATAGGCTACATACATGTAAAAAGTATAAAAGAAAGTATATATATAAATTTTAGTACCAAAGCAGCTCACATGAGAGCCTTGTCCGTTTCATTACAGACATATGGAAGAACATCTTTTCTTGTTCGTCTATAATCCCCCCCCATCATCATCGTCATCGCCCATCGCGATGTCACTGTGGACATCGTCATATGCCAATTTGGTAGACATCGCCCAACCCTAAGTCACATAGATGTTTAGGATAGAGCTGGACTGCAGATGATGCAGAGAAGCGTGGTGACTTGGTGGTGATTTCCCAGACGGCTCTCTGTCTCTGCAGGTTCTACAACATCCAGGACGGCATCATCCCAGCTCCCATCAGCCGGCACTACAGGGAGACTCTGAAGGAATACAACAGCAAGCGTGGGGAGTTTATGCGCTACCAGGCCGGCCTGTGCATGGAGGCTCCGCCCACTGAGAGGGAGTACTGGAGGAAGTTCTACAAGGTCAAGATGCTCTGTGACCTCCTCAAGTTCTGGGAAGACCCGAAACTCAGGTAGACTGTTCTTATTCCGGCTGACCCGGGGTCTGATCACAGCCTGAATATTTGATCTGTTTAACAATGTTAAAACGCACCAAGTATCCATAAAATCACAGAGAACGTCACATTAAATTACATTAAATTCTGTCATGGTCCTCATGATGCAAGGCAGGTTAGGAAAAATACACTCCAGTCAACATGGACCATGAAGTGAGCAGGGTTCGATTCTATTCTAGCAGGGTTCTATTTTTGGATTGCAGCTGCCAATAGCCATTATTTTGTGCTGATATTCAACATTTAGATTGGACTTTTTTCATGTAAAAAAAAATCGTTCCTCTGGAATGTTATAAATGACAGGGTGGAAAAGCCTCTGAAACATTTACACCATCATGGGACACTAAAACTCTCCACTGAAACCCAGGATAAGGATAATAATAAATATTAATTCATACTAAACCCTAACCCTAATCCATCAGCCTGTATATCAGTCTAAGCTGAGAATTTACTTAAAAAATGTGTTGTTTAAAAACTGGTGTCATAAAGACCTGCAGCCATAGAGAGGTGATATTTCTCAGATTGTTAAATTGAAGTCACAAATTCTGAATGTGTTGAGATTTGAGGCGTCAGCGCTAACGATGATCTGATGCTAATGAGAAAATGTCCTTCAGGGTCCTGGGCCCGTCCTACCCAAGGGTCTACAAACGCAGGAGAGCACCGAGGACCTCAGGGAGGCAAGTGACTCACATTGTGGCCCAGACGGGGACAGCAGACACGGTGGGTGATGAGACCGGCTGCTCAGTGAATAAAACTAGCTCTATGGGACTAAGTTCAGATTTGGTCCCGGCTCTGGTTCTAGTGTAGATTGCAGTTCTCTTCAGATGCCTGCTCGTTCTAAAACAGTATTCCTAAACACGATGCTGTGTCCTGTACCAGTGGTGCTTGCCTTCAGACCCTCTGATCCAACACCACGACAGTCTGCCGGACGCCCTGGACGCCTGTTTCCCTGGAGACTCTGTGCTGCTGCTTCCTGGAGAATACCAAGCCCTTGGCCTCGCCGCCATCACCGATGACATCACCATCCGTGGTAACCGGAATCACCGTTTCTTATAGTTTCATCTAATCTTGAATGAATCCAGACCATCATCAGTTTCTCCTCCTCCTCCTCCTCCCGGTCCACAGGAGTAGGCGGGCGTGAGGCGGTGGTTTTGCTGTCGGACCCCTCCCACCACGGCTTCGTGGCGTCCCGGGCGTCCCGGGCGTCGCTGTCCAACCTGACGCTGGTCCAGAGGGAGACGACCGACGGCATCGTGGTGGCGGAGGCCGGACGGACGACGCTGGACGGCTGCGTCCTCAAATGTGACGGCATCGGAGTTTTGGTCCTGACCGGGGCGACGCTCGTCATGAAGGACTGTCAGATCTCTGGAGCCAAGGTTCAGCTCACATCTAATGTCACATTTTAGTCACTTAGCGAGTCTGCTGCCACACACACACACAGTTACACAAACTAAGCCCAAAGCTGCACTAGGGAAGACTTTTATGTAAAACTCTTATTAGTTAGCAAGCTTCAAAGAAAACAAATCACAATATGAATTAGTGCTGAAACGATTAGTCGATTGACAGAAAATGAATCGATTATAATTTGATAATCAATTAATCGTTTTAGTAATTTATCAAGTAAAAATACCAAACATTTGCTGGTTACAGCTTCACAAGACTTCACAAGCAAGATTTGCTGCTTTTCTCTGTTTCATATCATTATAAAATTAATACTTTGGGTTTTATCGGCTGTTGAATTTGAAGAATCACTTTGGGCTCTGGTAACTTGTGATGGACATTTGTCATTATTTTTGACATTCTGTAGACTAAATGATTAATTGTTTAATCAAAAAAATAATTGCTAGATTAATCAATAATGAAAATTATTGTTAGTCGCGGCACTAGTATGAATGAGCTTATCTATTCCATATAGATGTTAGTGATTGGCTCTTGCATGTCAGTCAGGTGTTATGGGTTAAAAAGGCTTCACATGGCCGTCCTGGTGGCTCAGCAGGCGGGGTTCGTAACGTACTCAAAAAGTCGGGGTTCGAATCCCACGCATCACCTGTCACATGTCACACATCCTAGGCTTTTAGCTGCCATTTTGATCCAGAGTGCTTGGAGAAAGAGAAGAGTTTTCTCCTCCATCGATTGTCGGCTGAAGATCTGCAGAGTCGATGAGTTTGATCCAAAAGGTTTTAAGGTCCCAGTTGGTTCGGTTCGGTTGTTTCTGTTCATTCTGTGCTTGAGGAGAGTGGAAACAATAAGCAGGAATCAGTTTTACAGATTCTGTCCAGTTCAAACTCAGATTCCTGCTTCTCCTCTTCTGTTGTAAGGATTCAAGGAAGTCACGCCGCCCTCTAGTGTTGAGTTCAGAGAAAGACAAAGGCCTCAGTATCTTACAGAGTACGGAAGCCGAGAACGGCCGTGCTTACAATTGTTTTTTTTAATGCCGTTATCTCGAGATCACGAGTTAATTATCTCGTTATCTCGAGAAAACGAGCTTGTTGTCTCGAGATAACGAGATAATCAACCCGTTATCACGAGAACAAACAACAAAATGTTGTTTCCTCCTATTACTTATAATGTTTATCAGAGATCAGGAGCCATGCCAGCATGCAGAGGGCGTCTTGACAACTGTAGCAACTGATTTTTAAGCTGAAAATCGTAACTGCAGCAAACAAAACTACACATTTATGCTTCCTGTTTAGTTCTGAATCCTCCCCGACAGTCATGACAGTGATCTTGAAGGCTGAAATCAGGTGTGATCAAATGAACCAGACACTCTTTCGAGTTCTCCATATTATCCCGTGATCTCGAGAAAACAAAAGTCGTTTTCTTGTGATAAATTATCTCGTTATCTCGAGAAAACGAGCTTTGTTATCTCGAGATCACGAGAGAACGGCATTAAAAGAAAAATTACAAGCACGGCCGTTCTCGGCTTCCGTATACAGAGTAATACTAATACGGTCAAATAAAATCAAACATCAAAATCATACAATACATTCAAACAAATAAAAATGATAAGGCACCACAAGATAAAAGGATAAGAAGAGTGCTAAAAGTGTATAAAAATGAGTTTTAAGAAGTGATTTAAATGGTAGTGACTCTGCCAGACCTCCTCAGGAAAGAGTACATGAATTAATTGCAGAAATTCTGTTTTACTACAAAAACAATCTTCCTTCTATTGTAATTACCTGTGGGCTGCTACAGACCAAGTTACATTTTTACAGTGTTTGATTGCAGTGGATTTTATTCTAAGTCATAGTCAACAACCTTTTCCATTCAAAAACACTGACTGGTCAAGTTTCATGAGAGATCAGTATCATTAGAGATAGTATCTGTCAGAGGGAAAGGTTCTCGTAGCGACTGTCCCTGGTCGGTGCTGTTAAATCTCCTTGGCGGCCATCTTGTCTGCAGGGTCCCGGGGTGGAGCTGTTTCCAGGCAGCGCTGCAGAGCTTTATGGGAATGAAATCCATCACTGCAGCAGCCAGGAGGCCAAAGGCTCCCAGGGAGCCGTCAGTCTGAAGGTAAGCATCTGTTCTGTCAGCGGTCATATTAACAGTCTGCTGTTCAGCTAATGCAGGAGAACGCCGGCCATAAAAACAAGCAGTGTTAGAAACTTAATACAGACAACAGACTTAACTTCAAAGTCCAGTGGAGTTTGGTGCTCTGTGGAAAAAAGGCTCTTAAGAGATCCAAGGCTCTCCAAAGCCTTTATTGTATTTATGAAAAGCTAAAAACTGTAGCTGACACATTTCGGTCCCCTGGCCTTCATCAGGGTAAAGAAGCCTAAACGCATCATAACTTTTCATAATGAATAACCAAATAGATTAGGCTTCTTAACCTATTTGGATTGTCCTGGATCTCTCTTTCCTCCAGTACTTTGTGAATGTCAGCCTCCTCTCCATCAACCATCATCTGGAGTCTTATTCTATTCTGAACATCTAGTTAGCTGGTTAATTAGTGAAAAATGGCGGCCGGTTTCCTTCCCGGTCAGCGTCATGAACTCCGTCTCTGGTCAGGTCCTCCCTAAGCCCCGCCTCAGGATGTCAGGGAACCGTATCCATGACAACAAGGGCTACGGGGTGAGCGTCGTGGTCCCCGACATCAGTCTGCCCGTCGCAGAGGGGAAAGAGGAGCGTCCCACCACGACGGCGGGCGGCGACCGGAGCGAGGACGAGGAGCTGGTCTGGGATCTGCAGCAGCTGAGTCTGGAGCTGAGCGGCAACACGCTGCACAATAACCGGCTGGGAGACGGCGGCCTGCTGCACGACAACCGGCTGGGAGACGGCGGCCTGCTGCACGACAACCGGCTGGGAGACGGCGGCCTGCTGCACGGCAACCGGCTGGGAGACGGCGGCCTGCTGCACGACAACCGGCTGGGAGACGGCGGCCTGCTGCACGGTGCAGGGAGCAGCACATGAAGCCACAGGACTGCAGCTCTGTTCTGCTGTGACCATCGATACGTTTGATCGGTATGTTGCACTTGTTCAGTCGTTTTTATGCTTTTTATGGACCAATATGGACCAATATGTTAAGTTAGAGTTATTTAGTTCAATATTTCCTGTCAGAACAATTTGAACTTTTGAATCTTTTAACTTTTGAACTTAAAACCATCAAATTTACAATTATTTAGTTAGTTCCATCATAATTTATCGCTTACGTGTGTTTATACAAAAAAAATCTTTAGAGATCAGCTGGAAATATGAAATATTTATTGATGACAACGGATACTCCAATGTAAATTCTTAAGCCAATGTGACCATATCAACATGAACATCAATGCCATAACATGCATATCTATACAGACTTATACTGTCAGCAGCACCATGACACAGTGGAGGTGGAAGGTTTCTGCAGGGCGACACTATAACTGGTGAGAGCCGATTATAACACGAGCAAATAAACCTCAACTAAGTGACACAAGTGAGATTATATTTGAAAACATGTGGTCTACATTCTGTAATGTCACATCCTCCAAATACAGAAGCAGGAGTTTGCCTAAAACCTGACCTCTGACCCTTAGTCTGTCTGTACTGTCTTGCTGGCCACAATAAATGTTGAACCCAGTAACTGAGTAAGAATCTGTTCAGTGTTTTTTGCTTTCCCCCATCATATGTTCTACAGGATTACAGCACTGAGTAGTTGATTTCAGATTCTTTACTGACGACACACAGTGTTAGCGGCCCTGCTCCCAGAGTTTATACACATTTTCCATTTCAGATATCTAGACTTTTTCTCCAGAGCTTCATTTGTTGACTTGTTTTGAAGATTTGGGTCATCGTCCGGTAAGCCGTCTGCCGATAGTGGCTGGACAGTCCGACTGTATCATCTATACAGCTGAACATTACAACATTCCTCACAACAACAAAAAAATTCATAATAAGCAAAGTCAGTCTAGTCTATACCTACATAAAATGTACAGTCATGTGAATAGGGACTGAACAACAACGTTACATGATTCTTCTAGAATTTGTACAATTCCTAAACTGGAACTGGAAATTGTCAAATTCACTTTCCATACATTTCCAGATCCGGGTAAGAGCGCTGAAAACAAGACTACTCCAAAAACAACATGTCCTCCGACTGTCTGGGTGTTAATAACCTCCTCTGTACCCTCCTCCTCCTCCTCCTCCTCCTCCTCCTCCTCCTCCTCCGCCGCCCCCTCCTCGATAACCTCCTCCACCCCCGTAGCCTCCTCCTCCTCCTCCTCCTCTGTACCCCCCACCACCTCTATACCCTCCTCCTCCTCCTCCTCTGTAGCCTCCTCCTCCTCTGTACCCTCCACCTCCTCCTCCATAACCCCCACTCCCCCTGTACCCTCCTCCTCCTCTGTAGCCTCCTCCACCTCCTCTATAGCCTCCTCCTCCTCCTCCGTAGCCGCCTCCTCCTCGGTAGCCCCCTCCTCCTCCTCCTCCTCCTCCTCCGTCGAAGCGAGCCATCTTTGGAGGACGAGGGCCGTCACCGAACCTGTCAGAGAGAAGACCGTGTTGTTAGTGACTCTTTCTAATCAATAAACACACCTTACAGTGATTAGAGTAGGTGAAAGTTTGTCGATCCCTGTGGGGAAATTGGTTGGAACAAAGGAGAGATATGAACCACGACTCAAACTGATGATCTCAACACTAGAAGGCATCAAGTAAAAAACACATCAAGGAAAATTGATGAATTGGCGCCTTTGCTGTGGCTTGTGGTGTTGAGTCAGGAAATTAGCATTTTCAAAACAGGCACACCTTCCCTTCCGTTCTGTTTTTGCGATTGCATTTCATTTGTTACACTGGCCAAATCAATCCTATAGCTTGTTACAGCTAATGTGATTTCAAGCAATGAAACTAATATATTGCACTAACATTCTTAGGTGACTTAGTGCCCATGCACTAAGTTCCCACTAAGTCTTTCCCAACTCCCAAACTATACTGACCACAAACACAGTGGTAATAAAAACATTCCTCACTCTAGGGTTAAAAAAAAAAAAAAAAAGGTAAGGTACAGTATGGAAGTTTATCTAGATTCTTGGCGTGATTTTACAATTCAATTAGTATAAATTACAGCTTCTGGTACCTGAACTGTCACAAAAACAGAACAGAAGAGAAGGTACAAGCACCAGCCAACAGCCAAGCTCAGCCTTCCTCAAGAAACCTCAACATTTAAGACTTAAACTGAACTTAAGACGCTTTATTTAACTGTATTTAAAACCTGGAATTTAGATAATATAATTTAAGACATTTTAAGGCTTTCTCTAGCCTGATATTCAGATTGAGATTGTCTCCATGTTAGCTGTTTTCTGTGTGGGGGGGTTGGTTTTCCCTGAACCAATCACTGACCTACATATCTGAACCAATCACTAGTGACCTACGTATCTGAACCAATCACTAGTGACTGATGCTTCTGGCCACTCTGACGTTACTTCAGTTACACTGATGCTGGGTGTATTTACTAACTTCACCAAGAATGTTGGTTGTTTTTGACAAAAATATCGTCTTTGCAAAGACAGTATGTTAGTTAAGGAATGATTTAAAAAATATTATTCTGCTGAAACGCCAGTGAAAATCTGAAGAGTGGGTGGGATGTGATTCAGGAGTCTGGATCCAGGCTAAGCTTTCTCAGGACCTGGAGAAACCCTGAAAACACAAGTTCAGGAAACATACAGAGTAGTGCAGTGTAATGTTTTTGCGTACCGTTGGTTGTTGGCCATGAGGTTGAGTCCGGCTGCTGAGGGTTTGGAGATCTGTCTGATGACGTTAAGCAGACGGTCGCTGGTGGGATCCAGCTGCTTGATGTATTCTGGGTCTTTGGTCACTTCCACCACCAGAGCCTCCATGCCGGCCCGCAGAGCCGCGATGCCGCCCGCCACCCCATGGGAAATCTTCAGCTTGATCCTGGAGAATTAAATTAATAATCATCAGCAGGTTCAATTAAGTCTCTTCTGTGCTGCACTCCCTAAATCTTTGTCTTAGTGTTTTCTAATGTGAAAACATGACTAAAATAAAAGTATAAGGACTGCCAACTCTCTACGCCACAAGGTGGCACTACTTAGAAATCAACAAAACAGACCTAATGTCTTGACTGCAGTGATGACTAAATGTGAAACATTGGCCAATCACAATTGAGTATTTAACAAAGGTGTGTAATAAATCTATATAGCAAGTCTAACAAAGTTACAAAGTGCTGTAAAATACAAATGGAAAAACACACTCACTGGGAACCAAACAGTTCTAATAAAAGAGGAGAATGGTACTGCTGGGTCCAGTAAGGCCCAAACTCAGAAACCATGCTACACTCTCCACAAATTAAACAAGTTCTGTGAAATCCAAGCTAATAGAAATCCTCAGTTGTGTCGTGAAAGCTGAAGAGAAGCTGCAGGTTAAAGCCTCACCAGTCGTCCAGCTCCACTATCTCTCCGTTGGAGGAAATCTTCTTGCAGGCGAACAGCAGGAGCTGCAGAGGGCTGACCAGTGTCATGCCTTTAGCTGAGATCGCTCTGGTCCGGATCTGATCAGGATCAGGAGCGACAACATGCAGCGTTAACAGACTGAAACAACTGGACTCATCTGTTTTGTTTCCTACCAAGGATTACAGAACAGATAGTACACTGGATTTATATTCAGTGTTCGGTTGAATCTTTTTGTCTTTACTAAGCTGTCTAATGCTGTGTTCCAGAGATGTTGGAAAGTCAGAAATTCAGACTTCAGCAATGTACGACGCTTCCAGTCCAAATTCCTAGTAAGAGACCGCAAGGTTTCTGAGATGCAGTTATCTGCCATGTCATGGTGGCATCAAAACAATTGTGGTAAACAGTTAAACATATAAATCTGAATGTAAAGTTGCACGTACAGTTGCTAATATGCTATGCCAAGTAGCTAGCTAACATTGCCAAATAGAATTGAACATTGACTGAACATTAGCTGTTGCAAGGGTAACAGGATTTTATGTTGCGCAAATTAAATCTCGCGGGCATCCAGGTTTCTCATCTGGTTTTTCTGAGCTGGATCGCTCCAAGGCTAAAATTACAACCTACCAGCTGGGAATTTCTGACTTCGGCCTTCAAACGGAACAGAGCATTATTATCCTGCTGACCACAATTTCCCCCCAGAGGTGGACTGATTGACTGATTGCAAGTTAAGAAAGACTGATGGTTAGAAAGAAAGACCTATCCACAATCTACAGATCTAAGACCTCGTTTGAGTCATAACTGAGGCGTCTACCTTCTCTCCGAAGACGAAGAAGGGCGAGGGGTAGGTCATGTCGTGGCTGCTGAAGGGGCAGTTGACAGAGGATTTGTGGATGAGGGCGTTGCGGCCCTCGGTGGTCAGGATCTTCCTCTTCTCCTTGTGGTAGCAGACGTTGGGGTACGAGCCGAAGGTCAGCAGGGAAACCACCACGTCCAGGTTGTTGTCCGGTCCCACCGTGTTGAACATCTGAGTCATCAGGCACTCTGCAGGGAGAGGTCAGAGGTCAGCGATGAGGAAGGGACGCTTCAGACTGCAGCCGCCTCAGAGCCAGTTTGTACCAACAGAGTTTTTTTTTGTAGATACTTTATTGGCTGAAGTAGAATCATCTTTTTTCCATCAACTCTCCTCTGTCTCAGGATCTCTCAGGATCAGAATAATGTTTCCTGTCAGTGTCCTGAGTCTGAATCCCTGCTGCCCCACTCAGTGTGTTGAAATGTGCCTCAGTACCTTCAGGGAAGCCGGAGTTGACCAGGATGTCCTTCAGCTGGACCTTGGCCTCCCAGGTCATCCTCAGCGTCGACATGTTGAGACGTTTGTGTTCGCAGAACCGACTTTCTGCCTCCTCACCGTTCATCCTGCAGATACAGAGCAGGTACTGTTCTCAAAAGATCCATGCATTTTTAAAAGAATTTAGGATTTATTGTTTGTATAACACGATACCTGTTGCAAACATACAGTATACCTGTTCTGAACTTCCATCATAACACCTTTACAAATACCACTGCAACCAAAAATACTAAAACTACAACTGAAAACAAATAAAAACTGAATGAAAACTAAACATTTGAAAAAAGAAACTACCAAAGCCACACTGAAAACGAACTAAAACTAAACTAAAACTCACATAAACTAAACTCCTAAACTATGTAAAAATAAAAGCTGATGAAAAAGCCGGGCCGACCTGACGTCGTCCCAGGCCTGGAAGACGGACAGCAGAGCCACGTGGTCGGAGAAGCGGCTGCCGGCGAAGTTTCGGTGGACGAAGCCGAGGCGTTTTCCCTCGCTGATGAACGGCTCGGGGAAACAGGACGCGGCTGAGATGGTGCACACTGCGTCTCCGACACTAGAGGGCGACACACAGGACGAATTTCACCAAATTCATACACAGTAAACTCTCAGGTAACGGGGTCACTCTGATTCACTCTGATTTATTTCATGGTTGCTGATGTAAACTAGAATAGAGATGCTGCTCTCTGCTACAGTTATATTCATGTCATCTATATTCACAGGGAGTAAAAGAAATGTTTGCCATGATACATAGAGAAAATAGTAAAAAAACAACTGAAATTTGACTGAGTTTAGTTATAATAAATTACTGTGAAATAACGCTAATTAAGAATCATCCAGTATCATGAATGAAAGTATCATAGATTGATGTATAGTAATGTAGGCACTAACAGAGTATAATACATTCAGATATGGTAACAGTAAATGTGTAAGCAAGTAATTATGGTGATTAGTGAAAGTGTGACTAATAAATAGTATTGTATGTATGTACTGTATGTATTATAATAAAATGTATTGTTAACAGTAACAGATTGGTATGAAGGAGCGGTCCACTGACTGGAAGATGCAGCCCATGATCATCATCTTGCCGAGTCGAGGCTCGATGGGCAGCCGGGCCAGGATCCGTCCCAGAGGGGTGAGCTCGTCGTTCGAGTCCAGGGCGTCCAGCTCTGGAGGGGGGGAGGGAGTCGGGGGGGGGGGGGGGGGGGTTACCATGTTACTCCATAGAGATATACAGGAGCAACCTATTAGTAATCTAAATTTAACTATCTCTGGGAAATTGAAATGAACAGGAGGGCCTTCAGCCTCTAGAGAGGAGACAAAGATCACAGATGTATCATCAGATTTTCCACTGGTCATGGAATTCCTGGAATGTCATGGAATTTGGAGAATAGTATATTCCAAAAAAGGGAAATTCAGGGAATTTGATAAATTCTTTGTGGAAATCAGGGAATTTCTGGGAATTTTCCACAGGGGTCACTTTCCATAAACCCAGCAGAATGTTTTTTCCAATTTGTTTCACACATTATCTGGTTTTTACACTGAAAAACAACATGAACAAACCATGAAGGAAGACCAGTGTTAGGTCATGGAAGAACTCTGCCTTAGTTATGGAAAGTCATGGAATTTTACACCAGGGCCACAGTGGGAACCCTGGATCATGAACTCTTGGCTTTTTGTAATAATCCATCTAGTTTGTGTGTGTGTGTGTGTGTGTGTGTGTGTGTGTGTGTGTGTGTGTTTGTTGCACCTTTCAGAGTGTGTTCTGCCTCGATGACGGCGTCCAGCGGCGGCGGCTCGATGGCCTTGGACAGGAAGTGTCCGATGGCTCCGAGCCGCAGCAGTTTGATGCTCAGAGCGACTTCGTGCAGCGGCGTCCTGAAGATCTCAGGGGTCATGTGAGTCTCCAGTCTGCAACGACACACACACACACACACACACACACCAGTTAACACACAGCTTCAGGGAAACTTTTGGGAGGGTCTCAGGAGGCTTCAGGACGTCTCGGGGGGTTTCAAGGGGTTTCAGGAGGTCTCGTACCTGTCGAACCTGGCACGACTGCAGAGGTGGAAGCAGAACCCGGGTCGAACCCGGCCGGCCCGGCCCTTCCTCTGCTCCAGGTTGGTCTTGGAGGCCCAAACTGTGGCGTAGTTGGTCATGTTGTTGTGGGAGGTGAACAGCTTCACCTTCTGCCTGCCGGGACACCAAACACAGTTAGGACACCAACATCAGTCTGAGTTTCAGTGGAGAGTTTTAGTGTCCCATGATGATCTACATGCTGGTTCAGAGGCTTTTCCTTTTTGGGCATGAAAACGGTCAAATTAAAAGTCACTGTATATTGGAAAAAAAATAAATACTATCAGCAACTTCAGTCTAAAAATATACATATCTGCCTTAAAACCCGTATCAGTTCAACCCTACTATTCAGGTGTTCCGGAACTGAAAAAAAAACAAAAAACTGTTCAGTCCTGATACACAGATCAGTCCTATACATTAATGTCCATCGATCTCTCTGTCATTTCACATACTGTGATATTAGTTGTGCAGAACGGAGCGACATGGCTGAGCTGACATGTTGCTCTGTCACTGGGGATGTTGAAATGGAAAAGGCGACGAGAGCTGAGAGTTGAGCAGAGAGTTTACTCACTTGCAGGAGTCGATGACGTAGACGACGTCGTTGATGGTGATGCTGGTTTCTGCGATGTTGGTGGACAGGATCACCTGCAGGATCAGACCGCTGCTTCACAACAACACCTTCACACAGGGCCGGAGCCCACAGTTCAATACAACATGCTGCTACGACAGCGTTTCAACCGCTCCCTTCCAACCGGACACATGCTCGCTGTCAGGTGGAAACCTCAGGTCTCCAAAAAGTCGACTTATCGGGAACAAAAAGCCTCGTGTTCAACCTGATGACAAAGCATCTTTGATGTTAACCAAGGGGTCGGTTTCAACCAAGGGCTTTTGGTTTCATAAAACCAAGAGATCAGAGTTTTCTCAGCCCACAGATGAGCGTGAAATCCTTCAACTGAAGTGAAAACATGAACATCACCAAAACTGGAGTTGCGAGGTTTTCACATGACAGCAGTGATATGCACAATTTGAAAAATGGGACAACTACTCTTCTGAAATGATTCCTGGCATACAAGTAAAATTCAATATTCATTTTTCTTTAACTAATAAAATAGTTCCAATGTAAGAGATGTAATCTCCTGTACTAAATATTGAGCAACAGACATGAGGTCACAATATTTTATCTAAAATAAATGGAGTTACACTGAGTTTCATGACCTGTGGGCCTGTGAAATCTGTTAAAACTACATTGCACAAATTCAAAACCACTTAGAATAATCTTTTCTTCACTCCTGAAGAACTGACTTGAACAGTTACTTGTATTTTTCCTGACTGTAGCTCTTCAGTGTTGTATAATTTGAATTGTCTGGTTCCTTCCAGAAGATTCACTGACCTTCCTGATGCTGTCTGGAACGGGTTCAAACACCCTGCGCTGCTCCTCCCGGGGGATCTGGGAGTGCAGGGGAAGGATCCGGTACCGGTTACTTCCTGGAAACAACCAGACATCCAGTCACCTCACATTACACACCGACTTCACCTGGTTTCACTCATATTCTTATATTTTTCCTCATCTGTTATTTATTGCATTTATCTTGATTTCTAAAATACTTTTTCATTCCTTTTCATACCAGATATCATACTTTTCATTTTTATATATTTCTACTCAATATGTTCCAGTGTTGTAATTATCGGGTGGCGCTGTGTCTAAATATAATATTCTATTATATCTTTGCTGCATCCTGTTAATATTTGCAGCTGACCACCCAATTTCCTCACATGGATCAATAAAGTTTCATCTAATCTAATGTGGAAGTACTTAGTACATAGTAGTTGATCAGAATTTCAGGCCTCCTAAACATTATTCCTAAATTAAATACATGACTATTCCATGACATACAGTGTAATTTCACAGTATTTGTCAGTGTCCATGTTCAGATGTTACATATTTTAAACAGCTGATCTGAACGACCCAGGTCTTGTTTTGACTGGCTGCAGTTCTCCCATGGGACAAAGTTAACAGGAAATGGGTTATTTGGGTTATTACAGAGGATCTTCCAGCAGCAGAGCTTGACATTAAACACAAAAACCTGTTGAAACAAAGATTATGCACCAATTTCCTTGACATTTCCAAAACGTTTTGGTGAGGCAGAACATTTTCCAGGACTGTGGGAACACTGGAAGTTTAGAATGCATTTTATTCCAATTCTCCCAAGAAACCCAAACTGAACCGACCTCCAGCAGTTTTAGTTTTAGACAGAGTTTCAGAAAGAGAGAGATGGGGGGATGACATGCGATAAAGGTCAGGATTTTTCGTGGCGCACTGTATTTGCGCGCGGCGTACCGAAGTGCGGGTTCATCTCCAGGTGCCTCTGCATGGAGTAGATGAGGTTCCAGCCGGGCAGGAAGACCAGAACGGCTCCGACCACCTGCAGCGTCTCGACGTATTTAAGAAGCGCCTCCACCAGCTCGAAGGACGTCTCCTTCTCGTTGATCTGAGCCATGGAGCGCTTGGTCTCCGCCGTGTATTCAGAGCTGCAGATCACATTACAGTTGGTCTGCAGACAGGAGGGACAGCAGGAGGCAAAGATGGGTGAAGGTGAAGCATATTATGGATTACTGTTGAAGTTAGGAGTCATCAGAAGTCTTTCGCTCGCAAGATAACTATGCTGTGAATTTCAGGTAATTATATATTTCCCCCAAAATGGATAGTGTGTTGTGGAAATGAAAGCAATTTGGAATCATCTCAATTGCTACATTATGGCCAGTTAATTATCATGTCTGCCACCTGAATAATTGATCAAAATAGTTTAACAGTCCTGCATACTTATGTGAGGAGAAAGATAATACTTTGGAAAGATAATACTTTTATTTTTCAGCACTTTGTCATTTGATTGATAAAGCTGTATGGGAAGGGCTGCTTACATCATCGTCTCCTCCCTCCTCGTCTTTCTCTTTCTTCTTGCGGTCGGCAGGAGGAGGGATGAAGTTGGTCATCTGGATGCAGTCTTCCAGGAAATACTCTGCAGGGAAGGAGGGGAGGAACAACCACTTCAGTTCAGTATAACAACTCACAACAGGCAAAACATTTCAACAAGACAAACAGGCTGGACTGCAAGAAGCTGAAAGCCAGCGTTTTCTCTGAATTTTTGTGTTTTATTTATTTTTTTGTGTTTAAGAGTCAGTTTAGTTCTGCTTCTAGTTCACGTTGCAGGGATAAAATGTTTTTGGACACTTTATCTTAATAAAAAACCCAATTCTTAATATTAGGGCTGCACCTCCTCAGTTTTAGGGGTAAATTTTGCTGAATTCCACTGTTGTTTTAAAGTTCCCCTAATACAGCAATTCAAAGTTCCCTCTATTCCTATCCATAACTGATCAAAGGTTTTTAATGAAGACATTGTTAAAATGTGATTTTGAGTGGTGGCTTCAGACTAACTCCAGGAAACGCATCACAACTTGACTTGGTCCTGATTGGCTCCCTCATTAAAGAATGACTGAAATCCGTCCAATCAGGGTCCAGTTTGCAGCATTTGAACTGGAAAGCCTCGACTCTAGAGGAGCCGCTGCTGTCGGCCAATCAGGGTCCAGTATTGTGACGACTTAGTCAGATGGGACCTTTAATGCCCCATGTTCTCCATCAGAGGCGTTGGTGTTAAAGTGGCGTTAGCAGAGGAAACACTGTCGGCCATCTTAACACAGTCAGTGAGGTCAGAGCTACCTTGGACGGGGAAGGTGCGTCCGAAGACCTCGATGATGGGACAGTTGAAGAAGTACTCTCTGAACATGGTGGTGTCGATGGTGGCCGACATGAGGATGACGCGGACCTCGGGGTACGTCTGCACCACGTCTCTGAGCACCACCATCAGGAAGTCCGTCTGCAGCACAACAACAACAACAACAAAGAGAACAGAGGGCGGGACAGTCAGACGCCGCAGGAAAACAACTCTACTGTCCATTTTACCAGCCATCTAGATTTCAAAAAGGACTCCAAAGAGTAAAAATGTATAACCAACCAAGCAAACAAATACAACCCAATTTATTTGTGAGGCAGAGTAGAGACCCAGGACATTTGACCTTTGACCTGCAGAGGATTCAGTGAGTCCACTTTATCTCATCTTCAGTCTGATTTGATCCTCGTTACATGTGTCGGCCCAAAAGACTCAATAGATGTTAGTTCATAAATTAACTCACATTGATGTCTCTCTCATGGATTTCATCAACGATGACGTGACTGATGCCTCTGATTCCAGCCTCCAGCTTCCGCAGCAGCACACCTGAAACACAACACTGGTCAGTCTACTAAACACACAACACTGATCAGTCTCAGCAGTCACCATACTGACTGCTGCAACCCCCAGATCTCCAGTGGCTGCAAGTTTCCTCAGAGTGAAAAGAGTTCCAGCTTCCTAATCTGGACGAGACTCAACTCAAAACAGAAAATCAAAAGAGAAAATCTTTACTTTTGTATTTTTTAAACTGAGCCAATCCTTAGCTTCAGCATCTCACCTTCTCTCAACACACTATTTTGTTTTTTCACTAAAACCGAAATAACGTTGAAAGAGGTGTGTGTGTGCAATGTTCAGGGGAGAAATAAATGCAATGTGATCTTTCTGTCTGTATTGTACAGCTTATGACTAACAAGACTTACGACAGACAGTGAAGGAATCTATAAGGAACAAAATTGAATCATTTAAAGACTTCACTTTGACAACCTTCAAACAATAACTATGTACAAATATAAAATCCAAATATACTACTCTTACTCTCACTGCTCTTCCTCCGGCTCCTACTACATCTCTTCCTGGTCCTACTGAACCTTACAGGACTTTTCAAAAAAGGTGACAAAGTGCTTTACAGGTTTATTCAACAGTTGAAGAAGACATGAACCAAGAAGTTCAGTTGAAGGAGAAGAGAAGCTACAGGCAGAAAAGACTGTTTCCTAACACGAAGGTCTCGCTGAACCCTTACCACCGCTCTTCTGGATAAGAGTGTGAGCTTGTTGCCTACCGACGGTGCAGAAGAGGACGCTGGCGTGCGGTCGAGGGAGGATGGACTCGAAGCGAACGCTGTAGCCGCAGCTCTTCCCAAGATCCTCTGCTCTCTCGTACGCCACGCGCTCGGCCACCGACACGGCGCTGATCCTCCTGGGCTGGAGAGAGCACAGCAGTCAAAACCTCTACATGGGTGCCCCCGGCGGACACCCCTCTTAGTAGGTGGGAGATTAGCATGTTGGCCTTCTGCTCTCTCCTGGCCAGGTGACTGATATTGTTTAAATGGAAAGACCCTATTCCCACCGACATATAGTCATTGGATCAGGGAAGTCATGTACCATCTTAAATTGGAGAAGATTAGATATACTGTCAGTGGGTCTACTGGGACATTCCATACTATTTGGCAGCCTTTCTTAACCTTTGTTGAGGATATGGAGGCTGACAGCATGATAATGTAACCAATTTTTCTGTCATTTCATTCTATTTGTGTTATTTATTTTCCTTCTGTGGATGTCTGGCTATGTATAGTGTTTATATGTGTTTGTCTGGTATTTGGGGGGTGGGGGATTCGATTAAGTTTTCTTTTCTTTTTCTGTTGGACCTGTTTGGACCTGTGATATAATGTGAAAAATTACAATAAAAAGACCCTGATCAAAAAAAAAAACCTCTACATGGAGCAAGAGGCACCAAATTGTACAATTATTAACTGTAGAAAATAACAAACCTATTACACATCATTATTGTGTAATGTGTAGGCCTACAGTTTTAAAGTGAGTGAACCCCTACTGTTCTGAGTAAGTGTTTAGAAGTAAATGTGGATGCTGGGCGTTACCTGGGTAACCACGATGTTGCAGTCGGCGGCCCGACCGCTCTTGATGAAGCGGTCCAGGATGTACTGAGGCACCTGCGTGGTTTTGCCGCAGCCCGTCGCTCCTCTGATGATGACCACCGGGCTGCTGTCCACCGCCGCCATGATGTCCTCCTCGAACTGTTTGACCGGCAGCTGGTCGCGCTCCGACAGGATCTGAGAGAGCAGGGTCAGTCTGCTTCACTGCTCAACCGCCTCACTTCACTTAAAGGTCCATTATTATAGGAATTCAAATTTTCCTCTATTTCTATACATTTATGATCCAAGATGTTAATGAAGACATTGTTAAAATTTGACTTTCTTTGAGTTGTTCAATTTAAAAGGAAATACATCCTTTTTTCCAGTCAGTTTCAAAGTCGTCGGCCAATCAGGGTCCAGTATTGTGACGACTTAGTCTTCACATTCATTCAGTTTAACTCATTCAATTCAACTTTGAACTAAACTACATTTATCTGCAGAACATCATGAAGAACTTTATTCTGCTCCTGAGACAGAGGAGAAACTGAATGATATGGGATCTTCAGTAAAGGCAAATTCCTTCACAAGATTATCTTGTGTTGAACAACACAGGAGAGAATGAATATCTAAAATGTTAGGAGCGTTAAAACTGGACATTCATTCATTATTATGTTGACTTTGTCTTCTTTTAGTGTAACAGCCTTTCAATTCCCAACAGTCTGGATTTTAGTTTTTTCTTCACCACATAACTGCATTTCTTGTGTTTTTTCTAATTCCCTTGGTTGAAAAGCATGAAAATGGTAAGTTTTAAGAGACTTGCCTTCTGCAGCGTTTCGTCGTGTTCCAGCTGGTAGGTCAGTTCATGGTGAAGGTCGGAGCTGATCTGCTCTGGAGTACACTGGGGGGGGGGGGGGGGGGGGACTGATGTAAGACTGATGTAGGATTCTAAGATTTTTCCAATAACTGAGACAGAGCTGTTCCATGACCTAAAACTGTTCTTCCTTCCTGCTTTATTAATGTTGTATTTTTTAGTCTGAAAACCTATCTAATCATATATAACAAATGTGTGAAACAAGTGGGAAAATACATTCTGCTGTATTCCTGGAAAGTGACCCTGATATTCCCGGACTTCCCCTGTCTGTCTCTAAATTCCACAATATTCCAGGAATTCCATGATTACTGTGAACTCTGGATATCAGTAGGAAAAGTTGATTTGTCTGCCAAAATTACGACAATCAGGGTTACTACTATTACTATTCCTCAATATTGAAATGTTAAATAGCCCATTTTATTCTGCTTAGTATATTTAGTCTCACTTCAGCTGTCACCTGGAACTAATGGAATTAGAAAACATTTTTATTTGGGTTATTTCTCCATCATAGATCTACCACCAGCCAAGTATGATGTTGAAAAAAAAATGCTAATTACTTTTTTTGTATGATTTTGTTTTTGTTTTTTTTGGCCCTGTATCATTTCTTTCAACTTTCCCAGGCCTGGAACTAAAAATATTCCAACCCCACAGTATTCCCAGGTTCCTCATGCCTGCAGAAACGCTGACAGAAGCAGAAACACTCACAAAGGCCAGCGGTCCTTCGTCGATGTTGCTGCTGGTCCAGGGGTTCCAGTTGACCTGGGGGGGCGACCAGGGCACGACCCCCGCCCCGCTCTGCCGCTGGGACGGCTCGAACGACGCCATCTTCCCCTGAACCAGAGACACCGAGGAGCCGCCGTCTGCAGGCTGGACAGAGAGGAGAGGAGCCGTGTTGGACCTGAACGCATCACCAAACCACATCGACCAGCCCACGTCCCATAGCTGAGTTTATACTGTCGCTTTTTTCCATTCATGTTTTAACTTGATATGTTCTAGTGGTGGAGCTGTTGTTATGTTTAGTATCCCCTATTTTCTCTACTATATTTCTATCCTGTTTTTCTTTGCTTTATCCTGTTACTTGCTGCAAGGCCTGAGCAAAAATTCTATATTATCGTTTATTGTTCAATAGAATCATATCATGATTAAATAATATCAAGTTATTGTGATATGCAATTCTGTTGTCTGAATTGATGAGAAAAAGTAAATACAATTAAAATTAAAATCTCTCAAATTAGGGAAAATTTGAAAATTCCAGATCACTCTACAGCTCAACATTACTCAACACTACAACGAATATTTTTGCTTTGTCCAATAATGAAACCCATTTCCCAAACTCCTCCAGTCTTCCAGGTGTTGCAGTGCTGTAGAAAGTGACTTGGTCTAGTTTTCATGTCTCCTGTCTGAGTGGACGGACTTACTGCTGGAGGGATTTGGACTCTGAGCTCCTGGACCAGACTGCTCAGCTGCTGCTGAAGCTCCGGAGAAACACCGACTTCAAACGGCTCCAGCTGGACAGAAACCACACAGCAGCACAGTGAGACACAACCTCATCCAGCTGGGTCACTTATAATGAAGCTGAAAACCATCTTCACTCCACTGGGTTTAGAAGCCTTTCCTGTCCTAACATCACTGGAAGTTGCTCGTATCATGGTGAAATAATTCTAGCTTTATTGTGATACACAATCCCGTTGTCTAAGTTAATAGTAAAAAGAAAGTACTAATTAAAATCTCTCACAAAATGAGATCTCAAAGAATTTACTGAGCCTCCAGCTGCTGCAGTGAAGCTGCTCAGTGTTCACCAGTACAGACTGTGGTTGTACTGGGAAGCTCCCAGTGTGAATGTGTGGAACTGTGAGAATGTGAAGCAGAGTGAAGCTCAGTAAAACTCTTCATGGATCAGTGAAGGTCCTGAAGGACAGAAGAGGCTTCCAAACGTCCTGAACCAAAGAAGATGCTGTTAAAGGATAAGTTTGGTGATTTTGTTCTTTTATATAATGAGTCTCTTCCATACCTGTAGTACTTGGACCCAGAATCAATATTGACTCTGTTGCTGGGCCTCTTGCTGCTAACAATGAGTCCACACAGGGTTTGTCAAAATATCTGTGAAAACGATATGGCGACCAACCGACCGGATTTATATATAAATACACGTATTTGGACTCATTGTTGGCAGCAAGAGGAGAGCTGACTCTGGAGCCAGTATTGTCTGTGGGTCCAAGTACTACATGGAGAAGCAGCGTTCAGTTTCTACGCTCCACAGATCTGGAACAAACTCCCAGAAAACTGCAGGTCTGCTGCGACTCTCAGTTCTTTTAAATCCAGGCTGAAGACTTTTCTGTTTGCCGCTGCCTTTTATGACATCAAATAACTATTCATCTCTCACACTGCACTGTAACCTTTATTCTTGTATTTTACACCTGTCTTATTCTATTTTAGCCTACTTTTTGGGGGTTTTATTCTCTTAGCTCTTTAATGAACTTTATTTTTCTTGGTCTTTTATTTGAATTTTATCCTTTTTATTTTGTCTCGATGCTTTTAATGTTTTATGTAAAGCACTTTGAATTGCCTTGTTGCTGAAATGTGCTATATAAATAAACTTGCCTTGCCCTTACAGGGATGGAAGAGACTCATTATATATAGGAACAAAATGGATGAAGTGATCCTTGAAGGTGCGAGGGGGGAACAGTGCGTCTAAACTGAGCGTACCGTCTCGCCCTCCTTCTTCTTGGTGATGCCGGTGTACGCCTCGATGACGCCCAGGTGGTACAGCTGCCGCACCAGAGACAGAGCGCACGACTGGGCCGCCAGCTTCTTGTTGGAGCCGTGCTCACGGGCCGTGATCCCTGCAGGACGACAGCCGCTGTGACCTCTGACCCCTGACCTCCTCACTACTGGCTGCTTGTAGGAACTGAAGCTGATTCTACTGCTGACCTCACTTATTAAAATTCAGATAAACAACTAAAAAAATATGAAGTTTAAAGGGGAACGTCAGCTGCTTTCACAAATTTCATTTTGTCTTTAAGTTAAGGCTGAACAATCAGGGCTAAAACGATAATCCTGATTTTTGCTTTGATGATTTTAGGAACAAAATTATTTTACTGCACTTTTGACATCTAGTTTTTCCAGCAACAGCAGAGATTCTAAATGTAGTATGATTTTATTCCATTAACAGCAGTCCTGCAAGTTACTCTAACATCACTAAAGAAACCAAATTGCTCTCCACTGCTCAGTCAAATCGTACAAAGACATTTCTACACTCCAGGAAACGCATCACAACTGGACTTAGTCCTGATTGGCTCCCCTCATTAAGGAATGACTAATGTCCTAATCAGGCAAGTTTGTGGCATTTGAACTCGGTAAACTATATTTATTTGCAAATGAATCTTATTTTATTCTTATTCTGAGCCAGAGGAGATATCGCTGTTGTCCAGTGAAAACCTTGTAACTCCAATTTTGTTTATTTTCATGTTTTAACTCACAGGATTACATGGTGCTATGGATTAAGAAAAATTTACCACTTCCTCCCCCCTTCCAAAACCCACTGAATAAACTCAGAAATGCACAGTGGTTAAGCTAAGATCAAGGCTGTTTTTCTTTTGGAGATACAAGGTTTTCACCCGACAGCAAAAATATGAAAACAAAGCCACGAAATATTACCGGATATTTAAAATAATAATAATAATACACATGCGTTTAAAAAGATTTCTCAGAGTCTTACTTCTGCCCAGCTGTCTCACAAACAGCTGCATCTCCGCTATGAAGCTCCTGAGGACAGAAACAGCAACATGACAGCGTTACACAGCAGGACCTTTTAAACAGCCGGATGTGACAGACCGAGGATGTGATGGACTCACCTGCCGTGCTCTCAGTGGGAAGCCTGTGTGTTTTTCTGCCAGACTTGGGGAAAAAACACCAATGGAGCGTTTAGTGTCCCGGTCCGCTGCCTGCCTCTGGCCTGCGGTGGAACAGCGACACCAGAAATCACAACCAAAACCCCACAGAGCTGTCCGAGCACCCATGGGACAGCTTTAGTTCACCTAAACGCTGTCCCATGTCTTCCAGTGGTCGGGTTGTGAGTTCTGGCGTCGCCTCAGCGTTCCCTATCAGAGCGGGAAACTAACTTCACCCACCGACCGTTTCACCAGCCAAAAACTGGCATTTACAGCAGGCTGTCTACAATAAATCCTTCTGGCTGGGGATAGTAAGCCATATCCAATATTAACCAGGATATTTACCATTATATTTATATTGAGAAATGCTGTTTTTACTTTTTAAAATCATGATAATGTTGGGAATCTACTGTTTGCCATGTGTTAAAAACACAGCACAATGTATATCAATGGAAAAAAATAAATCCTGGTAAATATCCTGGTAAATATTGGCTGAAGCTTGTAAGCCAACAATGGAAAAAATAAATAAATCCTGGTAAATATAATGGTAAATATCCTGGTAACTATTTACGAGGATATTGGCTTATCACAGCCAATATTTACCATTATATTTCCCAGGATGTTTTTTTAAAGCCAGGGTTTGGCTGGTGTCTGGGTGGCTCCTCTCCCTGCTCTCTGTCCCTCAGCTGATTTCAGGTGTTGGGTCGGACATCATGTGTGGGAGATGTGAAGCGCAGCTCCCAGAATGATGAAGCAGAAGTGGTGTGAGATCTCTGCGGTGTGGCGGACACACCCTGGAGTCTCTGGGTTCACAGCAGTCCAGCAGAAAAACACACAGGAGCACACCAACCCACGCAGGAGTTCAACTACCAACCCGCCCCGACCTGCAGATAAGACTCTTTTAGTTCTAGTGCAAGTCAGTGTGGAACCAAACCTGCATCCAAGTCTTCTGATTACATTTAACTAGATACAACATGCTGTAAAAAGAGGGTTCCTCAGCTGTTCTTTTAGCTAAACAAAAACCCAAAGATTTGTTCAAATATACACTGGCTAATCTGGTTCCTGTTCATTTGGGACATTTCATACATTGTTAAAAGGTTCTTCACAGCACCATAAAGGGTTCTGCTGTGGTACAAGGCTAAAGAACCATCTTCTGGTACTATATAGAACCCCTTTCTCGACTGTGAAACACTTTGTAAAGTTGGTCTTAGAATTTAAAAAATCAGCAAGACCTGCACTTGATGTTGACAGTTCAGTTCTCCACTGTTTTGCACTAGAAGAGCCAACAGAGCTAAGAGGAACCGGCTTCATGACTCCCTAAGGCCTTCAGCATGAAAAGTGAAGGTGCTGAGGCTGCAGGATCCAGACCTGTTGTGGTCCGGTCCCACTTGGCTGTATTTATACTCAGCGCTGGTTTTCTCCTTCTGGAAGAACTGGTTCAGACGGGCCTTGGCGTTCTCCAGGGTCCAGTTGCCGTGGAGACCGGCGTTCAGGTCCACCTCCTCCGACTCCAGAGTCTGAAGGGACGAAAAAAAAATCCAGATTAGGAAAAGATCTTTGGTGAGGCAGCGAAAGACGACAGTTAAATAAAAACAAAAGCAAATAGTGCATGACCTCTTACAGTCAAACAGCTGATTATTAACATGGTTTGATATGGATTTGATTTATTTCCGTGTCCGGCAGCTCATCAATTCATTTATCATATAGTTTCTGTCTAAAAAAAAAACTCGATCTTCCTCAACAAACTCGGGCTTCAGACAGTTTTCTCCCAGGCTTTAGATCAGATAATGAGGTTATATTGATCGCTGTGGGGAAACTGGGAGGCACAGCTAAGGAAAAAGGACATAAATAAAAATGGTGCAAATTTGGGGTATTAAAATGTCCTCATGTTGACATTATGTTATTATTATGTTTAAGTAAAAATACATTAATGAAAAACAATCTACTGATGGTTAATTACTGCTGGCAGTAATTTGTGGCTGTGATTCACACCAGAAGCAACTAGAGAAACTAAATCACCACAATTCATTTTCTATGAGGAGAAAAATATTTGCCGATGTCGACCAGTCGCCTCGCTTCCTGGTCTGCTGCCGTGGAAAAGCTAGTTGTAGACTTCTCCAATCAGCAGCCAATCATGGACTAGTATCGCTACCGATCAGCTAACAGAGCAGCGGCCAAATCTGGAAGCTAAATTTCATCTTTAGCCTCTAAAATATGTTTGATTTGGTGTCACATGGCTGTCGATGTGCTCACAGACCAGACTCTGGATCACAGCGTGGGTCTGGGTTTAAATATCTGAAGACAAACGGGAAGTGTCGTACCGCCTGGGCTTCCTGTTCGTCTCTCTTGGCGTAGTACTCCTTCAGGTTGGCTCCTCGGTCCCACTCACCACCCCCACCGCCTCCTCCTCCTCCTCTTCCTCCTCCTCCTCCTCCTCCTCCCCACGCAGCGTTTCCTCCTCCTGAGTATCCCAAACCCGTCACACCTGGAACCGGTCCGGAGCCGCTGTCTGACACCAACACAGACACACACAGATCATTAGAGGCTGTTAGAGGTTTTAGTGATATTCTTTACTGATTTCAGGTGATATTCCTATAAGTATGATGTCTGCTTTCATTTGATTATTAAAGGAAAGCAACACACTTCTCATGCAGCAATTCGTTCGTACCACTGGTCTAGGGGGATTTCTAGTGCTCAGTGTCACGCAAGGCATGCTGGGAAACTGAGTACATTTCAGGGACCTGGCTACGCCTGGTTTCCCCCCCATGCCGTTCCTTGAAAAACTGATACACAATCCAGTCTGTTATGGAACAAATATTGTGGTTAAGCCTGTTTATGTCTGTTAACCCACCTGCTGTCACCTTCCTTTAAAGTGTTATACAGTTAAATTGTATGATTACTGTAATGATGAATGTGATGTCACCTTGCTCTGTTTTCACTACCAGGTGAGGAGGCAGAGGGCCGCTGGCAGGAAGGTTCCCGAAACCTCCGTCACATCCTCCTCCTCCTCCTCCTCCTCCTCCTCCTCCTCCTCCTCCTCCGTCAGGCTGGCTGCTGTCCGGGACGCTCGCCTGCAACCAGGAAACACTCAGGTCAGACTCATCCTGTGTTTATGAACTGCCTGCCAACCTACATGATCATTTACTGACTACGGAGCCAGGTCAAATCCCTGGAGCAGCTGGGTACATCTGGGCCGCAGAATTGGCCTGAAGTTTCTATACAGCGGATATCAAAAGTCTGCAAACCCTTTCAAATGTTCTACTGTTTAGTTTCTTGAGGCCTGACATGAAAACCTCAGAGTTTCATGTGGATCTAGTAGCAGAGAAGTCGAGGTAAAAGCAAAGGGCGTCCTGGCAGAACTGGTGCAAACCTCCCTGGATAAACTGGAGTATTTAGTCTTTGTTGACAGCTAGAGCACAGACTGATGGTTTCATTCGTTCATCTATCCGTTCATGTATAGAAAGACAGAAAAAGGCTCTCTGACCCCGAGGGCGGGCACCTCCGCCGCGTTCATCTCTCCGACTCGGACCAGGTAGTTAACAAAGTCCCTCGCAGCGTTGGACTGAGCGTCCTTCTTGTTGGTCGAGTTTCCCATTCCAGTGTAGTTGAAGCCTTCGACCCGGACCTGCAGAGGATTCAGAAACAGAGTGAAGAGGAGAAGCAGTTTAGAGAAGAAACTTTTCCATAATGAAACAGTGCAGAAAGCAAATAAAAGGGGTGAAGTAATAATTTTAAGACTGCAAGTGAGGATGCAAAAAGAACTAATACAAGCTCACATTTCATGACAGACTATTGTTAACAGGTTAAAGGGAACATACAACAGAATACAAGACGAGGCTTTTACCTTAAAACAGACACAACTCACCTCGCACAGAAACTTCTGCCTGTTCTTGTTGCCTGCAGCTCGGATGTCGTAGTTGGGAGTCAGCTTCTTCTTTCCACACCAGGCGTACAGGAAGTTCTTGATGTCCGCCATGGTGGAGTGGAGGGGGGGGGGTCTCCTCTGTAGACCCTTTAGTCTGTTTAACAGTCAGTAGAAACTCCTGTCAGTTAGCTTACAGACTGCTAAACATAAACAGGTCCGTTATCAGACACAACACTGATACTAGCCCAAAGGGACGCTAGATGGCACAGTAATGGAATAGCCATCTAGCGTCCCTTTGGGGCTACACTGACACAAGGCTCTGGGGACCTGACCTACAATAACTAACCGCTAGCTTTGGCGGATCAAACTGAATTTATACTCCAATATATTTGTGTATCATTACAAAAGATGGCATATGTATTTGCTAAACCTGTTTGAATACTGTGGACTGACTAGGAAAGAAGGAACGTAGCAGACTGGGACGTGTCCGATAATGGAAGTATTTACCTTACCGTTCCTCGTGCTAGCACTTGACACCGGCTGCGTGCCTAGCAAGCTAACTAATTAATTAACTAACTAACTAACCAATTCATTAACGTTCCCTAGTTTTCCCTCTGTCAGATTCTGTGTTGTATAAAGGAATGTGGCTAGCAAGGAACGAACATGAGGAAAGTAACGTTAAGGACTCCGACATAAACAGACGTGATAGCTAACGTTAGCTGTTAGCCAGTAATGTTATTAGCAGACAAGCCGGTGATGTTAGCAGGCCGACGAGCCGCACGCACTCACAGCTCTGTCACAGTATTGAGACAGATATGAGAGTCATTTAGTGCTTTTTGAGTTGCGCGTGCTCCCCGCTTCTATTTCCCATTCATAAAAGTATGAGTGAGCCTCTCTCGCTGCTGGCATTAGCAAGCTAACGTAACGTTAGCTTCCCTGGCTAATTTTACATTACTGGCTCTACAGTGAATAGAATGACGCATTACTGCCAGACGCTTAGTTTAGTTCATGAATTAAATTACCGACAACTTTATTATTCACAGCCTACCTGACTTAATGTTCCGCCTCTCTCTAACACTGCTGCAGCGTTACAAGCTAACTGTAATAGACCGGAAGGATGCGAACCAGAATAACGAATAGGACTTCCGGTTAATACTTCAAAAATAAAAGCAAAGCAGTCGCCATGGGTGAAACACTTACTCCGGGGCACGTCATTTGTCAAAATAAATAATCATCATCATTATAAACTACTTATGTCGCGTCTTTCTTAAACAGAGTTTATAAGGTGCTTCTCAGAATAAAAATCAGAATACAATAGTAAAACAAAGAGAATATAATAGTAAAAATTACAAGAATCACAAAAAAGCAAAAGAGAGAAATAAAGGCTGCAGGCCAACAGCTTCAGCTCATTCAGAGCAGAGAGACAAACACTGAGGCTACAGATCAAATGTTTATTGTGGAGCAGCAGGTCGCATTACAACACAATCAATAATAATAATGATAATAAACTTTATTTGTATAGCACCTTTCATACAAGAAATGCAGCTCAAAGTGCTTTACAACAAAGAAATTACATGCCCCAAGTGCTTCACATAAAACCTGATAATAATAGTGAAAATAAGATAAAGATGAGAATAGAATACATAGAACGCATCTTCACATGAAAAAAGACATATAATGAGCATAAAAACAGGGATAGAATGTCATAATTAATGTAAAATAAGATGGAGAATAAAACCCACTTGATAATAGTAGTAAAAATAAGATAAAAATGAGGAATGCATAACATAAGATGGAAAATAAAACCCACTGAATAATAATAATAAAAATAAAGTTAGAACCAGACTCTCTCCTTAACCCTGACATTAAAAACACTCACTACCCACCACCTGGAGCTAAAACACGGGAATGGACACGTTAGTCTGTAAAAATTTAATTATTTTTCATTTAAAATGGGAAGTGAAAGCTCATTTTCCATCTGCAGCCTGTAACCTTAAAGTGAAAACGCACACCACCCAAACACATGAGGGTTTCAAATGCCAAGCAATGGAAGATCACTGGGAAGATTAACACGAGTTTCAGCTGAAAACACCAACAGACAAGAAACTGAACCCTGTGAGCGACTTTACTGAAGGAAAGAAAAAAGTCTTTGTCCGCCATGTTGGAGACTGAATCCGTCCGTCCTCCACTGTCAGGAAGGAAATCAGAGGATGAAAGATTCATTTATTCTAATTAGGGCTGCACGACTGAGGCTGAAATGATAAATCCTGATTATTCTGTTACATATGTGATAATTATCATGATTAATCTCAATGCTTTGAGGAGGAAAATTATTTTATTGCACTTTTAACGTGTTAAATAAATATCTTTACTAGTTCCAATGACAGCACACATGCTGAATTAAAGTCACCTTGTTATCTGACTCCCCATCATAACCCAAACCTATTCAACAATAAATGCCAAAAATGATACAAAATTTCTATTTTCGTGCATGTTTCTATCAACTCTCATTAGTTAATGTTAATCCTTAATGTGATGTATTTCCTGTTGAAACAGGATGTTGGGGCGGGGCGTAACGCAGGGAGGAATCATTCAAAAGTGTAAACCAATGAGAGATCAGTTAGGGAGAGAAAGGCAGTTTGATTGGATGGGAGGGGCGGAGGGGCGGGACTGTTCAAAAATCTGTGATGTTTTATTGGTTGTAGTGCTGGTGCAGCGTGATGTCATCATTAAAGAACTGGTTTTCAGGAAGGAAAAGGAATGGGATTTTGATATAAGAATACAAGAAAATAAAAGCTTTGTTGATTTTTTGGGGGCATTTATTGTTAAATAGGTGTATATTATGACAGACATATTTTTTTCCACTTTATTACAACTTTAATTCTAATGAACGATCGAAAAACATGTATAAAACCAATATCAAAGTAATTTCTCATGGTTATTGTGATATCAATTTTGTCCATATTTTGCCTTACTGCAGATTCAGCAGTGTGTTTGTCATTTCCATGTGACAAATCTGAAACCACAGAGTTTATAATTGAACTTCATATCATAAGCAGACAGAGGAGCTGCAGACTTTCCTCAGACAGCAGTTTGGTTTAATGAAAACATTCAACGCTCTGCAAACTGTCACATGATCTTCACTGTTCGATACACACAAACTCACACATGGCTGCATCCTCTAAACTTTTTTCCAAACTTCAATTTCTCGATTTGATTTGAAGATTTTGGTGTTCAGTATGATTTACACTGATATTCCCCCTACTGACTCCTACGGCCATATCTCTCTAAGGATGAAGATTACACTTCACAGCAGAAAATATCAGAATATGAGAGATGACTTTTCCAAATTTTTTGTGCAATTTCCAAACTTATCAAGACCAGGAAATGACCAAAATATTTTTTCCATATATTTACAGACTTCCCAGACCTGTAGGAACCTTTAAAACAACTGAGTGGGTTTATGTTTCCAGCAGACAGTAACTTGCTCCTGTTCATCTGATTGGTTGTGATGGAAACCTGATGACACACAGCAGACTGTGGCTCTAATGTTCCTGTTCTGTCAGTAAAGGGCTTCAGCTCGCTAATAAACTCAACAATGTTCCGTTTAGTTTCACTTTCACTCCAGTCGTCAGTTTGTCAGAATCGGTGCGACCTTCCAAAAAGGTGAAGGTCGTATTTAGGAATGAAACTCTTCCTCGTCAGGTTTCTGAGGTTCCGGGGTCAAACTCGGTTTCGTAGGGTCAAAAGGTTTCGTAGCACCGGAGCTGCGGCCGAGGCGGCTGCATCCCACAATGCAGCAGGAGAAGAATGATGTCAGAGTCCGGTCGCACCTCTGAACAGCGAGCGGCTGTGAGACTGAAGCTGTGATCAGACAGAAGCTCAAACTCTAAAGGAACAGAGACGGTAATGAAGGTGAAGATAAAACCGCAGCAGAGACAGTTAGCGCTGGTTCTGCTTGCTGTTGAAGAAGAGGAAGAGGAGGATGAAGGTTCTTGACGTTCTGCTGGAGAACAGAGCGGGTTCATCATCTGATCCCAGAGCTGCTGGACAAAACTTAAGTGTGGTGAAGTCAGTTTGCTGCCGCCTGTTTGAGCCTGAAGCCCAACGAGGAGCCGGAGTCTGGACTCAGGAGGGAGAAAACCTCTGAACCAGAGGCAGCAGCTCTGAACTCTGCTCACAGGCAAAGTGAAAGATTCAGAGCCAATGAAGGAAGAAAGACCAATTTATACTTCTGTGTCAAAGTGTCTCCACAGCTTCCTGCTCCTCTCCAAGAATGTAAGCTGTGATTGGCCGCTCGGTGTCTCCACCTCCTGTATGGGCCGCTGTGGGCCGATGGCAGGGCTGAACGATTTTGAAAAAATATCTCATTGCGATTATTTTGACTGATATTGCAATTGCGATATGATTAGCGATATTAAAGGGAATGATCATTTTTACATCATTATTCTCATTTTCATTGAAAAACGTATTAAAATGATTACGGTGTGATCTTTGTGGGGATCTGTACCAAACAAAGATGTTTTCTTAAGTCTGTAGAATATGATGTGTAGGCCAGGACATCTCTGCAGCACCACAATATTTACTTTAAAATGCTATTTTGACACATTTCACCTTTAACAAATATTGCCCTAGCAGACAGTGAAGACAACATGGAGCAGAAGAAGAGAGACGAGCTGAGGAGGTTCAGAGGTTCATCTGGACCACAGATCATCTCCCGGTTATAAAGACACCAGATGAACTGCAACATCCACAACATGAGTTTCACTACGACTTCTTCTGTGGTTTCTTCTGTGTGAACAAAGCTCCACACTGACATCTAGTGTTTCTATGACCAGAATCACAGTGTGCAGAAGTGGAAACGCTCGGCCGAACAGCGTAGCAACGGCGACATTTTGACACAGAAGAGTAACTTTGTCTTTGTAGCAGAAACATCCAGTGGTCTGAGGTCCCGGCTCATTTCCCTCTGAGTTCAGATTGAAGACTTTACTGTTTTCTTTCTCCACGGACAGTCAACATCGAAGCGTCCCGGCTGAGAAGGTTGGGCGGCGTAACGTCCCGACTCGGCCGCTCCGCTCCGCTCCGTCTCCGCTCCGGTCCAGACGTTAGGAGGACTTCTCCTCTCCGTGGCTCTTGGCGTGCCTCCGGAGCGAGTAGGCGTCACTGAAGCACTTGCCGCACTCGGCGCAGCAGTACGGCCGCTCCTCCGTGTGAGTCTTCATGTGGTATTTGAGCGGCGTGCTGAGCGGGAAGCCCTTCCCGCAGACCAGGCAGGTGTAGGGCTTCTCTCCGGTGTGCGTCCTCATGTGGATCTTCATGTCCGAGCTGTTGGTGAAGCCTTTGAAGCAGAACTGGCAGCTGAACGGCTTCTCCCCGGAGTGCGTCCTGGAGTGGCGGATCATGGACGAGGCGATGTTGAAGCATTTCCCGCAGACGCCGCAGCGGTACGGCTTCTCGCCCGTGTGCGTCCTCATGTGGATCTCCATGTTGCCTTTCCGGCTGAAGCCTTTCCCGCAAACCCCGCAGCCGAACGGCTTCTCGCCCGTGTGGCAGCGCAGGTGCACCGACAGGTCCACCTGCCGCCGGAAGTTCTTGCCGCAGAACTCGCAGACGTGGATCTTGACGTGGCTCCTCAGGTGCTCCAGCAGACAGTCCCGGGTGGGGAACAGCTTGCCGCACATGGCGCAGAGGCGGTGGGCGTCCTCGGCGTGGATCTCGGCGTGGTTCATCAGCGAGCCGCGGTAGCTGAAGGTCATGCCGCAGACTTTGCAGAAACAAGGAGCGCCGTTTCCCTCGCCGTCCTCGGGGTCGGCGGCGGCGGAGGGGAAGTCGGCGGGGAGGCAGAGCGGCGGCGGGGCGTCCGGCTCGGAGGAGGTGCGGGGTGGGGCGTCCGGCTCGGAGGAGGTGCGGGGCGGGGCGTCTTCGTCCCTCGGCTCCGCCTTCGGGGCGTCGGCGCTCGGCGGCCTCTCGCTCTTGCAGACCGGGCTGTAGATGAACTCGATGACCTCGGCGTCCCTCTCGGGCGGCGCCGGAGCGTCCCGCGCCTCCTGGCCGGCCCACACCTCCTCCTGCTCCTCCTTAATGGCGGGAGGCTCCAGGTCTTCGCCGTCAGACCGCTGCGGGGAAACCGGGCCGGCGAGTCGCTGCTGATCTGCAGGGAGGAAGAAAGGCTGGTTTAGCAAGAATGGCAACCAGGAAGTAACTCCTGCTGACTCAGCTGGGGAGGGGGGGGGCAGTGTAGCTGGCTAGCTAGCAGAAGTTGACTATGTCAGCAGAAACACACTCAGCTGCCAGCTAACAGCAGCTTTAACACAACTGGACATTCTCTCCCTCACACACACACACATGAAGCTGCTGTTTACCGTCAGTCTGCTGCAGGGGAAAATACCGTTTCACCTTTATGGGAAATGAGCACAAGGTTCAGGAGTCTTCTGTGAAGTCCTTTATTCAGACCTGGTTCAGTTCAGTGTTTCAAACGGCTCACAGTGAAGCTCAGAGCTTTTACACACTGCAGTAAACAACAACATAAATCTCGGCATGAAGCCAAACCCGCAGGTCAGATTTCTTGGCTCAGAGACAAACCCCTCACCTAATATGGGACACACGGAAACACACATTCACCTATAAGAACAGTCAAAATCATCCCGTAACCATATATAGCCCACGTGCACGCATACACGCACTGATTACCTCACCAAGGTATGAAGAGAAAAACAGACAGAGAACAGAAGAACAGAAGAACAGAGTGTGTTATTCATATAAAGAAACACAGTATTGATTGTATTGCTTACACTGTAACTTTAACTCCGGCTGCAGGTCGGTCTCTGCCTGTCGGTACTGGCGGATCACCTCCTCTTCATACTCCACCATCGCTCTCTCCACCAGGCCGAAGATCTCCTCCGCCGCCGCCGTTAATCTCTCGTTAACGAGCGACTTCAGCAGCTGCAGTTTAGACATTTTGAACCGGGCGAACCGAGGCGGTAAATATCAAAACAGATCCGAGTCCAGAGATCTGACTGCTGCTCATCACTCAACTCACACCGGAAGGTGTCAAGTCACCTGTCTGCAGGCAGCAGATGAACTTCCGGGTTGTTGTTTTTGTTTTTCAAAATAAAAGCATAGCACTTCCAGAGACATTCAGGCATTCTCTCTGCCTTGTCCTATAGGCAGTGGAGGAAGAAGTATTCAGATCTTTGATTTAAATAAAAGCAGTAATACCACAGTGTAAAAATACTCTGTTACAAGTAAAAGTCCTGCACTCAAAATCTTACTTAAGTCAAAGTACAAAAGTATTAGCATCAAAATATACTTAAAGTAGCAAAAGTAAAAGTAGTCATTATGCAGAATGGCCCATTTCAGAATCATATATCATGTTATTGGACTATAATTATTGATGCATTAATGTGTTCATCACTTTAATGTTGCAGTTGATAAAGGTGGAGCTAATTTAGTGGAGCTAATTTAATTACTTTATATACTGCTGGGTATCTTAACCTATAAAAATATATCATAATTTATTAGTTGATTTATAATTTGTATTAATAATCTAAATCTGCAAAGTAACTAGTAACTAAAGATGTCAAATAAATGTAGTGGAGTAGAAAGTACAATATTTCCCTCTGAAATGTAGTGGAGTACCTCTAAATTGTACTTAAGTACAGTACTTGAGTAAATGCACTTAGTTACTTTCCACCACTGCCTGCAGGTCAACATGCGGACAAGATATTTCAATAGATATCTTCCAGATATTATTTTTTCTATTTATGTGTATGGTTATACTATAGTATTATAATATTATACTTTTTTCTTTTCTCTCTGTTATTTAGTGATATCATTTTATTATTCTCCACAGTCCTTTTCTTCACTGTGCTGTACTGTTGTATGCTGAATCATGTTTTGTATTCTTTCATCAATAAAAAATTGTTCACAAAAAAGTGATACAGATACAGTATATCAGTTTGGAAAATCATGGTGGTGTAGAGCAGTGGTTCTCAAAGTGGGGTCTGGGGACCCCCAGGGGTCCTCGAGGGGGTTCCAGGGGGTCCCCAGCAAAAAGGGGAATAATTTATTTTCACTTTAATTCCATCCATAAGTAACACAATGACAGAATGTATGACTATTTTGGTCATGGGTTTCATACACTTTCTGTAATAAAACATCCAAAGGCAAAGATCTTATCAGATGGGGGTCTGTGGTCTAATTTGTGTCAGTTTAGGGGTCCTTGACGTGAAAATGTTTGAGAACCACAAGTGTAGAGGGAAAGAAGAGGTGGGTCCTGGAGCAGCTGAGGCTAAAGGGTTAATAAAATCTCACATGAATAAAATCTGGCAAGGATATTGGGAGGATAATGAAAAGAGTCAGACATCTGTATGAGATTCAGAGTCAGGTTGGTTCAGGGAAGAGAACATCAGGACATACAGGTCGCCACATCACTAACTAACTCCGCCCCTGCGCCTTCCAACACGGTCAAAACAAACACATCTTCTCTGCTCTTACACACAACATTTATTCCATTATATAATTTAATGTGTGTGTTCAGGTTACCTACTCAAGTGTGTGTGTGTTATTGTTTTACTGGCCTTTTACATCGTCGTTTATTGTATCACTGCCATCTCCTGGTTTCTTTAATTACTCGCTAGAGCCGTGTGAAGTTAGCTAGAATAACATATGACTTTTTCGGTGGCAACTTTCAAAATAAAAGCCCTATCGATGAACGAAATATTTTTTCTTTTTTTTTTTAGAAAAACAAAGCACAGAGATGAAAACAAACAATGGCTTCAAGTAGGGGTTTGGAATAAATTTAAATGTAATTGCTGTTGTCTAAAATGTTCCTTTCACAGCACATATCAATAGCCATGTAGGCAGACGGGACGTGATTTTTTTTATGCTTTCATTTTGAAGGCAAAATATCCTCACTTCCGGTAAGATTCTGGCTAGCTTGACGCCGCTTCTGACGCCTTTTCTCCACTAGACGGCGTCAAAGAGACTCAGATGAAACTCCTATAAACTGACAAGATGAACGTGGATTTGAGACTCGGTTCTCTCCTGTTCTTTCACCTGTTGCTTTACATTTGGATTAAAGTTTATACTTTGTAAAATACGGATTACACACACAGAGGAAACATGACACAGTGGTCTGTCGGTCTTGTCTATTCCAGCCTGACAGAAACCTTCCCTGGTGATCAGAGTTCACCCTCCTTTTTATTTAACACTATATTCTATCTATCTATCTATCTATCTATCTATCTATCTATCTATCTATCTATCTATCTGTCTGTCTAGCCACAGAAAACACAACAGAACGGAAGAAAAAAGAGATAGAAGAATCATCCAAGTCCTTAATATTCAAGTCCGAGTTGAGTCATTAATAATCCAAGTCTGCGCCCAAGTCCGAGTCAGCAAAATTAAAGTCTGAGTCAAGTCATGAGTCCGAGTCGAGTCATGAGTCATCATTATTCAAGTCCAAGTCTGAGTCATCAATACTCAAGTCCGAGTGATCAGAACAAAATGAATCTTCAACTCGGTCAGAGTCTCTCCTCAGACTGTTTGTTTCAGCTGAAACATCAAATCCTCAAATAAACTGATTCAATGAAACAAAGTGAAGCTTCAGACAGAAGTGACCGAGCAGCTTCACTCACATCAGACTCTGTTCTGTTTTCATATGTTTTCCTCCCGCTGTTGTCTGTCTGTCTGCTTCAGTCCTTCATTTGGGTTTTAATTCACTTGTCTTCTTGTTAATCTTATTTTGCCTTTATTAATTTATTTTCTATTGCCTGTTAAGCACTTTAACTCTCGTTTGAGAAGTGCTAAAAAAAAAGAACACATTTATTTTATTCATTCATTTATTTTTATTTATTTATTTTTACTTTTTCACTTTTTTTTTTTTTACTATTATTTCTAAATACAATTTCTCTTTTTGCACTATTTTTCCTTTTTTTTTTTTTTTTTTTACTACTTTTTTACTGTACCCTACGTTAAAAACTATTTACTATTTTCAGTATAATAAACAATTAACTAGAAAAGGTTACATTTTCTGAAGAAAATTTGTGTGGTTGCTTCAGCTTGAAAAGGTAGACAAGTTTGATCAGATTTGAATATATGGATCTTAAGCAATTTATTTGACAGCCAAAAGTTATCAATACATGGAAGGATAGGCAATAATGTTTTTAAAGGTTGTAGTAGTATGAAGAAGAAAGTAAGAAATAAAGTATTTACATTATTAACCCCCCTTCCTCTCGCCACTGATGCGCGCACCCTGCTCTCTAGTCAAACAGGAGCGCGCCCTGAGTGCTGCCGGGGTGGTGCTCGCTCGCGTTTACGGGCACGGGCACGGGCACGGGCATGGGAAAGTGGACTGCACAGCCAGTGTAGGGCAGCCAGAGGAGCGACACACACCGACCGACATGAGTCCGGACTGTTCCAGCGGCTCACAGAGGATTTAACAGCGGCATTCCAGCGGACATTTCCCCGGGTCGGAAGAAAGGCTCGCCGCTTCTTCTGGACGCCGGTTGTTGGAAGTTTAAACCCCGCTAAGCTAACCTGGAAAAGCCGAACAATGAGAGCGAGCCGGCCGGGCTGCCGGACCGCTGGCTGCCGCCTCAGCTAACGGCTAGCTAGGAGCGACAAAACTCCCCATGACGGACAGCAAACCCACTTTTAACGCGTTTTTACCGTCGTTTAAACAGTTAAACTCGCTTATCCCGGGTCAAGCTCGACTTTGAGGAGAGCTTCTTTTAAAGAGCACAAGGTTTTGTTTTTTTTTTGGTTGTTTTTTTTTAAGGTTATGGAGACGGACTCGGTGGCAGGCGACGTGGAGTCTCTTCACGGGGGACTGAGCTGCTTGGATCCGCTGCTGGACCGGATCCTGGTGGACACGCTGTCCCAGCAGCAGGGATGGCTCCGGGTTTACGGTAAGAAGACCGGGGGAAAGCGGGCAATAACTGAGTCCAAAACTTGTGAATTGAAACAGAGAGGGGGTTGTTAATGCTGTAGAGTGATTCAAAGTGGGAATCCGTGTCTGGAGAGCCAGGTAACAGCCGTGGCCAAGGCCGAGGTCATGGCGTCCACTGGAACCTGAGCTGAGCTGCTGGGTGAACACTCACTGTTCACATGAACTTGTAAACCACTAATAGCACTAAATAATGTGATTCTTTATGGTTACAAGCTGGGAAATTCTCTCTTTTTATAGCCGACCCCTGACCTCTGACCCGAGGAGGACAAGAGGTCAGCGTGTCAGCTACAGAAAAGCATCCCTAACGTTGGAAGGGATTCAGTGTTTTTTGCTCAAAGACACTTCAGCAGAGTCGCAAGTTTGAACCCCGGTCCTCTGGTGGAAAGACGGTCTCTTTAATTTGGGGGTTTTCTAATAGTTTGCATGTCCTGCGCCCCCAAACAGACACACAGTAGTCCAGTAGATCTCAAGCTTTTTGGCCTGTGACCCCTTCACACAAAGTGCTGCCAGCTCATGACCCAACAACACTTCAACCTAAGAATGATTTTCCCTTTCGAGGTCGTTTCATTTGATTTATTACCAGAGGAGGTCTAGATGCTTAAAACTATTCAGTATTTCACAAGAGAAAAGCAAAATTAGACGTAATAATGAACTTGTATAGTAGAATTATGTTTTTTCCAGCCCGTAAATCATTTCGGACCTCTCAAAATTGTCTCACAACTCCCAGGTTGAGAACCACTGCATTAGTCCACAGACCCCCCATTTTATGAGGTTTACTCCCATATAGGAAGATTTTAGTTTATTGTCTGTATGTGGGGAGATAACAGTGAAACCTGTGATGACCTGTCACTCTTACATTCTCCAAATGGGATCATTTCTTCTGAATTACAGATAAATTAAACTGTTCCTCACTTTGCTGGCGAGTGTGGACCCCCCCAAACCCCCCCAAGGACCCCCAAGGACCCCCAGACCCACCTTTGAGAACCACTGCTTTAACTAGCTGCCCAATCCAGTCATATAATAATACACTGATTCATTTAAATGTGGCCTAGCAGTTAGAGAGACTGTCTCCACCTTGCTGAAGTGTCTTTGAGCAAGACGCTGAATCCCTTCCAGCTCCAGGGTTACAGTTCAGTATCTGACCTCTGACCTCTGACCCCCCTGTGGAGAGGGGAGGTCAGGAGAAAAGATGATGACGATTAATCTGATTTGTTTCTTCAGAGAGATCAGTGCTGCCCTAGACAGATAAACAGCAGTAACATTTTTTTGTGTTTTTCAAGATTTAGATTTAAGTTTAACAAAAATTAACCCAAAGGTGCTACTGAATATACATCATCCACTTCTGAAGCAAGAATGCTTTTTGTCAGATGAAGATGAAGTGCTTTTTCTCAGTATCTCTCTCTCTTGCTCTTATGCAGTTAGTGCCTTTTATTTTTGTATTTTCTAATCTCATTCGCATGTTTTCCTCACATGAAGGAAGACCTGGTGGATGAGTCGCTCTAGTCTGGTGGATTGTGGGCGGGGCCAGAGGCTCCGGTCTGCAGCTACTAAGTTTTGAACAGACAATTCATGTGTTTTTTGCTCTGGTATCGCCTTTCATAACTTTACATTGTTTTGTTGATAAGAGCTAATTAGGTAGTGTTAATGTAAAACAGACAGAACAAAATGACTTCAGATCTTCCCATCCATCTTCTGTTTCTGAGACGTTTCTTCCTTCCTGTCGTCTTTCAAATAAAAGTTGTACACACAGAAAAATAAAGGTGCCAACTAGAACCGAAAATGGTTCTTCAGAGTGATGCCATAGAAAAACCATTTCTTTAAGGTTAAGGAAAAAACATTTATTTTGCCATCACCCACCATCCAATAACTAAGATTTAAGAACTTTTTTATTATCCCAAAGAACCATATTCCAGGTTCTTTGGGATATTAAAAGGTTCTTGAAAGGTTCTTTGTGGAATCAGAAATGGTTCTTTGCACCTTTATTTTTCTGTGTGTAGAGAACTGGGAAGTTTTGAACGGCTGGAATCAATTTCTCCATTTTCAAGTATTGTTCATGAAACCAAATGGCATTGATAAGGAGACAAGGAATCTGATTGGCCGTTGATAGCTGATGATCACGGTGAAAAGTTCAGCCGCGGCAACGAGCTTGTTGAGTTTCCTGGTCGCTCCGCTCTGGAGGAAGTGGATGGACTGACGCTGACTGTTGCTCACAGTCTGAACACACAGTTAGTCATGATGCTGTGGATGATAATGATGAAGATGATGATGATGAAGTGTTCGCACCCAGATAGCTCTGCTCTCTGGTTTTTCCTAGGGCTGCAACTAACGAATATTTTCATTGTCGATTAATCTGTCGATTATCTTCGATTAATCGATTAGTTGTTTGGTCTATAAAATGTCAGAAAATGGTGAAAAATGTGGATCAGTGTTTCCCAAAGCCCAAGATGACGTCCTCAAATGTCTTGTTTTGTCCACAACCCAAAGATATTCAGTTTACTGTCATAGAGGAGGAAAGAAACCAGAAAATATTCACATTTAAGAAGCTGGAATCAGAGAATTTTGACTTATTTTTCTTAAAAAATGACTCAAACCGATTAATCGATTATCAAACTAGTTGGCGATTAATTTAATAGTTGACAACTAATTGATTAATCGACTAATCGCTGCAGCTCTGGTTCTTCCTCCATAGCAGAACCTGCAGCAGCTCAGTGTTGCGGCCTGCTGGTCGATCACAGTTCAGACTGTTCAGAGTGAAAGTCTCTCTAATGGCGTCTCTCGGGTCGTCCTGGGTCAAGCTGCAGCTTTTAACGCTTTTAAAGTGGCGGGACGGTCCGCTGAGCGGGGGGGGGGGGGGGGAGTGTGTGTGTGTGTGTGTGGGGGGGGTGGCGGATGCAGTGTGGGGAAGCAGCGGCCGGCCACTCGCTCTCCTGCTGCGTTCACAGCGCAGGGGAAAGATGGAAAATATGAACTTCCAACTTGAAAAAAATACGGCTCATGTCAGCTTTCAGGTGGGAAATGCCACATGGAAGCTGGATTTCTCTGGCTTCCTATAGTCTGATGTCACCAGCAAGGAAATATCTGGAGTTTAGTGCAGGGAATGATGTTTTCATTTCAAAAAAATGATCCAAATGAATTATTTTCATCCCCTATTTTGTGATCACAGCTTTAAACTGCCACTGCCGGACACAACTACTGGCTGGATGTTTGTAGTTTTGTGGTTGACTTTGCAACGTTTGGTTTTCCGTAATAAACAAACTCAAATGTATCACTAAGTGTGAAATAGCTGATCAGGAGCCACCAAAGCCTCCAGAAAACTCCAGTCCTGGTGTCTTGGCGGCCTCAGGACACGTGTACACTTCCACGCCGGCGTTTTCTCCCCGTCGGACCTGAACGCGGCGTCGGTATCTGTGAAGCCGGGCGGTGTCAGGATGTTTGCTCTCTCCCTCTGTTAGCTGGCAGAGTGTGATGTCAGCGGCTGGTTTCTGCCGGTGACCTCACCCAGCAGGATTCTGGGTCTGGCACCGAAACGCTCGCTGCCATCCAGCGCTGAAATGCCTCAAACAAGGGAGGAAGGAAGGAAGGAGGGAAGGAGGGAAGGAGGGAAGGATGTACCGGCTCAAACAACGGCCGCTTGTTTCCACACAGCTTCGCCAGATAAAAATGTATTATGGTAATCTTGTGTTTGTCTCCAGGTAGCTTAGTTACATTCACACTTAACATGTTTAGGCATTTAGCTCACACTCTTACCCAGAGAGACTGAGGTCAGACCACAGCTTCAGTTCCTAGATCAGCAACTTTACAAGCAACCAATAGGAGGTGAAAGGTCAGAGGTCACAGCACCCTGACAGGAGATGGAACAAATGTTCCTGTGAGCTGAGACGGATGATGGAGAAGTACAGGGAAAGATCAGAAAGCTGAGGAGAGAAAGAAGGGGCTTTTATTTTGAAGCTCAGAAAGCTAAGAAATTATTCAGTATTGATAGATAATAATATCTGCTAACATGCAAAATCACATGTTAAATAATCAAATTGATGTTCACAGCATTAAACTCTATGGTAATATAAAGTGTCATAAAAAATCTGTCATTTTCAAATAGGCTAATATTCCCAGATTTTTTTTCAGATCTCAATTTGTAGGAGATTTTAATTGGTATTTGTTTATTATTCATTTAGATAACAGGATTGTGTATCACAATAACTCAATATCATTGTTGCATCAAAATATGATTCTATTAAAAGACAATAAACAGAAATTTTTGCCCGGCCCTAGCTCGTACAGACACGTTTGTGGAAAAAAAAAACGAAGCCCCACTTGTGATTGGTCTAAAATATCACATGACCGGTTGTGTTGCCTTGTGGGAAAGCGTCTCCGCTTCCTCTTCCGGTTCGTTGCCTTTGTTTCCATCTGTAACATCTGGTGGTCGACTCTCAGTGGTGAAAAGTAACTAAGTACATTTACTCAAGTACTGTACTTAAGTACAATTTTGAGGTACTTGTACTTTACTTGAGTATTTCCATTTCATGCTACTTTGTACTCCACTACATTTTAGATGGAAATATTGTACTTTTTACTCCATTACATTTATTTCACAGCTATAGTTACTAGTTAGTTTTCAGATCAATATTTTATATTTAAAACATTTGATCATCTTTATAAAATAACTATAAAATAGCATTGTTATAGATTAGACTACCCAAAAGTATAGCTAAATTGTTAAGATTAGCTTCACGATGACAACTTTAAAATGCTGCTTACATGTATGTCAATAAATCAGTATTAATATTCCAATAATTTATGAAAAATATAACTCTCTAAATGGGGACAGTTTGCATAATGAGTACGTTTACTTTGATACTCTAAGTACATTTTGCTGCCAATACTTATGTACTTTTACTTAAGTAAGATTTTGAATGCAGGACTTTTACTTGTAATGGAGTATCTTTACATTGTTGTATTGCTACTTTTACTGCAGTAAAACATCTCAGTACTTCTTCCACCACTGTCGACTCTCCTCTGATAGTCGAACTGTGTCTGGCTGATTTTTTTTGACATTTGCAGTAAATTTTTTGAGTGGAAGTTAGTTTCCCCTCCTGTCAGTCAGTCAGTTTCATGTGAATCTGCTTCATCAACCAGTTTGGAAGAGAAGTCATCAGTCTCTTCTGTGCTGCGGGTCCGTCACTCACTCAGTTGATCCGGTTAAAGTAGAAACCAACAATTCCCAAGATTTGTCCATTTCAGCCGGACGCGTTCTGACCCTGAGCTGAAGGCTTCTCTGCATCCTGCATCCCAACTTTCCGATCGAGCCTCACCGCCGTTTTTAATAAGGATTGTGGGTCTTGCTTGGTTCCACTGAAAGCGTTGACAAAGTGCATTAAGCAGAGAGAGGGTATTGTATAAGCCTATTAAAGCTGACTGCAGAGGAAGGCTAAACAGAGGATTTACCCCCCCCCTCCTCCCCTCCTCCCGAGCCGAGCGCGAGGCGAGCGGTCATCATCCAGGAAATTAAGTCGGCTTAGAGACACACGCACACATGAGAACATATGCTTTAAAATTTCATCTTGTTGACTGATAAATCCTGAAATATGGACCTGATATTCCCCGCCAATTAAAAAATGAAGCGCAGCGCTAATGAAAAATAGAACAAATCTTCATTAAATCCTCTATTTTTAATCAATAATTAAATGACGTAATTAAATGTTACACTGCTGCCAAGTGATATAGCTCTAGCACTGTCTCTCAGGTCAGGGAATTACTGGGATATCAGGGAATTTATATAAGAGCAGAGTTCCTAGTTTCAAGTTTGTTTATTCATGTACACACACTGTAACACACATTATATACACTACTCAGGTCTGGGAAGCCTGGAGCAGTATGGACAAAGAATATGGTAATATCCAGGTCCTGATACGTTGAAAATTGCACAAAAAAGACTGGAAAAATATGGAAAAATAATGTTTTGTTGTTCTGATATACATACAGCTGCACATTTTCTGATATTTGCTCCTGTGAAGAATAACCTTCCTTCCTAACGCGCCACTGTAATGGAAAAAAGAAACAAATCTTCATTAAATCCCTTATTTCTAATCGGTAATTAAATGACATGATTAAACGTTACACTGCTGCCACGTGGCGTAGCTCCAGCACCAGTGTCAGGTTCAGGTTTAGGCGCTTTGATATTTAAACGGAGTGGCGAGCGGTCACATGTTTGTGTTTGATCTGTATAATTTACAGCGGAGTCGACTGTGACTCAGACGGTCTCATCTGAGGAACCGGCTGTCACTTTTCATACTCATCATTTTGAATAAAGGCTGAAGGCTGTAGGCAGGATGGCACAGTTACGGCTAAAATGGAAATCTGTGCTGTTTTGTTGGATATTGTGATCATTAATGATGATTTGTGGAACGTAATTATTATTATTATTATTATATTATTATTATTATTATTTAATATCGAGTTCAAGCAGAAACACAGTGCAATGAAATGCTCGTCTGCTGGGTCTTCTCAGTATAAAAACAACAGGAACATATAATTCACAAAGATAAAGAATAAAAATGAATACAATGAATGAATAAAATTACGGATTTCTCTGGGTTTGAACATTGCTGGAAACATTTGGGATAATGTAAGTACACAACTCAAAAAAATATGTAACATAGATCTAGTCGTTTTTTGGATATTTTAATGCGGAAATGTTACATATTATACCTTTAAAGCAACATTCCACTTCCACTTAGTTTTAACATGAGAGCAGCAGCCTGAAAACTGACACTGAACACGTTGGTGAACAGATCCAACAACATCCTGCTTTAAGACAACAAAGCCTCCTGGGTCCGTCCACATTTTGCATTTTTATTCTTGCTTTACACTAAAATTATTAAAATTAAAATTATATTATCCAAAAAAAAAAAAAAAGTAGATCCGGTCTCCCAAACAGGAACTATCTCTCCTAAATGGTATCCCTCCGCTGTGCTCTCTTCTATCGATAAAAATGCTGTTTGGTGAGATTCTGTTCTGAAGCGTCGGACCTTGCCTGGGTCCAGACCTTTGACTCCGCCCACTCCACCCAGTTGACTGATTCTGGTCTGGCATCGTGACATGAAACAGCGGTTTCTCTCGGTTGAAAAATGATCGGTCCAATGAGCGCCGGGGGGGGGGACTAACGATTAGCCAATCAGAGCCACGGGCGGGACTAACGCCGTTGTCAAGCTGAGCGCCGGAACCAAGGAGGAGTAACAACAACAATGGAGACGCTATAGACAAGATGGACGCTGCTATCCAGGCTGTTCTGAATCCAAGTCGTCATACTTTGTTTTCACTTGGCTCCGTGTCGTCAGAGATGCTCTATACTTTCTGAACCGTCTCTGGTGTCGTCATGGCTACGCATCAGCGTCCACTTAAACGTTAGATTCAGGCGGATACGTCGGTCTCTAGTGATCGGTTAGGGAAAATCGAATCCCCCTCCCCCACGGAAATCGGTTAGAGTGGAGGCAATGTCAGACTAAAGATGGAGTAGAACGAGTTGACAGTTTTTTTTTTTAGTTTTTTTTTTTATTTGAATTGTATTTGATAGGGACGATGCAATTTAACATAGTTCCAATACAGAGCATGAACCTGATGAGCTGCACAGAGAGTTTATAGCTGTTGCTAATTTTCAACTCTTGTCCCTAGTTGGGCTTTTACATGTACAGTGTAATTAAAATATCCAGCTTTCAGTATCATAAAACCACAATACACTACAGATATGTAAATGCAATAAAATACACATACCGCAATACATCAATACACATACACCAATAGTTATTTAGAGTACAATTAGCTAAAAATGAGTACAGCTCTGGTTTGCCTTTAGCCAGCACTTCACCTTTGTTGTAAAAGATTTTATATCTGGAATTAATTTGATTTCAGTTGGTAATGTGTTCCAGAGTTGACAGCCCTTTATGGAGAAAGCTGATTGTCCAAATTTAGATCTACGATGTGGTATTTTACAGCTGCCATTCACCAGGCTCCTAGTTACCCTGTTACTGTCTTGTCTTTGGAAATATCTGGAAAGAGGCTCTGGGGCTCGACTGGTGATAATTTAGCCGTTCTGTCTGACATCAGTCGTGGAATATCAGGGAATTTAACAAATGGGTGATGGGTGGTTTACAGGAATATTAGCAGAATGTAGGTTATTTTCCGTCTTATTGCACAGCAGGACGTCGCATGGCCCTGCAGTGTGAAGGGAAATATGGGACGACACTGTGCAAATACTCCACAAATACACCTTCAGCGTTCAGAGTTCAGTTGAAGCGTTTCCTCTCAGCGAGCCGCCGGTGTGGACCGATTCACTCGGGCCGGTGGAACGAGCGGCGGCGTGTTTTCCAGACCTCCGCACATCGCCGCTCCGCTGTGCGAGCAGACCGGGGGCAGAACTAAGTGGCAGAAAATTCCCCCACGCCGGAGGGGGTCAGAGGTCACGGCGGGAAGCCCTCCCTCCGTCTGTTCTGCGGCGGGAAGCTCTTGGCAAGCGGCGAAACTCCCCGCGGCTATCTGGCAGCGAGACGAAACGCCTTCAGACGGTTCGGTTGGATGACGGTTAAACGGACGGGGGGGGTGGAGGGGGGGCTGGGGTGGGGGGAGGGGGGGCTGGGGTGGGGGGAGGGGGGGCGGGGGGATAGACGCACCGCTACCCTCTGAGGTTTTCAACATCCATATTGGACGGGGATTGTGGGAGTTTGGCGGCGTCAGACCGATTCACACCTGCGATTCCTCCAGGATGGGTGTCGCCTGGCTGGAAGATTGGATTGTGGGTAATGTAAGGCTTGGTTCACGCTTTCTGTGTGGCTAGACATGTGAGAACTCCTCAAATTCAACTCCCCACATCTTCCAGAAAGTAAAAAAAAAAAGAAACACTGGAATCGGCCGGTAGTTCTTCTTTCTCTTCGTTCAGCCGGTCCTGGACGGCGGTTCTGTCTGCATTGTGTCGACTGTCAGGCGGTCGGTTTGGTCTCAGTTGGGTCATTTTGCCCGTACGCACTCCGGTGTCATCGCGGCGGGACGCGACTCTGTCCGCCGACCTGCGGCTCGTGTCTGACGCTCGGCTGTTTTTGTGTAACTAATGTTTTGCTGTCAAGTTTTATGTGACTTATCATTTGGGAGGCGGTGGTTTACGATGTCGGCTAAATTATTTCTCTGTGTTTTGCTGAAGTCCGGTCAGTCAAACCTGGGGAAACAGTAACACATCCTCCTGGTGTTTTCAGTGCACATGCAAACCATTTTAAAGACCCTATAGACAACTTTTTTGCTTTAACTTATCATTATGAAGTAAATGCTGATTGCACAGTGTAATGTCTATAGAATAATGACACCATCTGCGTTTAGATTGGTTCCTATAAGCCTCGCTTTCACTATGCAATTCTGTCTGCCACCGGGTACGATCTCCCGGGAGAATGAAGGCTCCATTTACTGCACAAAGGAAGTGAGTCATCCATTGCGCAACCAAAAGAGGAATAGGATAGGTTTTCCCCGGTAGCTATCGGTAGCAGTAGCATTAGCCATGTTGCTAACGCTACCGCTAGCAGCCAGAAAATGAACCAGGAGCTACAAGGAAGCCAGGACCAGCCAGAAACAAACATCTATGTTTGTTTCTGGAACAAAAGAAACAAACATCTAACACTTGCAGCCAGAAACAAACAAATGATCCACTGTCCGTTTGATAATCTAATCAAAGAACAGGTTTTCTTGCAGTGGCCTTTCTAAAATGAGCAGTGGTGAAAGTTACTATATTGTGTTATGATCAAGGAGTTGATAAGCAGACAGATGGTTTGTTCTGGTGCACAGAGCTAAACTCTAACAGAAAGAGATCCGGTTGTCTTTGAGACAGCGGCGCAAACAACAACAAAACCACTTGGAAACACTAGGGGGGGACAACGGGGGGAAAGATGAAAAGTTGTCTGTATCCACTTTAAATACGTTATACAGAAACAGTCCACGACCGACGGTACCATACACCACCTGGACTGGGAACTTGTTACCGCACCAGAGATTAGCTAACAGACTAACAGACCAGAGAGCAGTCCAGAGGGTTTGGGTTGTTTTGGTCCTCGGCCTCGCTGCCCTTCTCCTCCTGCAGTGGACAATGGAGGCTGATCAGAGGAGGAAATGGAAAGTTCCTTGCGGGCCTGGCTGTAGTCAGGAGGGGGGCTCGGGGACAGGATATCCCCTCCCAAACAAAACAGGGGTCCAACCTGCAACCGCTCAGAAATAAGCTCTTGTCTATTTTCAGGACGGTGTGTCCCTGGGCGAGTGGAAAAACACCGGCCAGGAGGCGTGTGGCTTTCTGAACGCCGCCGTCACACGTAGAGTTCTGCACCAGGATCCATGGATCAATTGTATCGGGGTGAAACTGATCAGACTCTGTTTCAAACTTTCAGCTCCCACACAGATGAACCTTATCTGAACTGTGAAGTCCAGAGCGTTAAATGCCAGTAAAATATGTCTTTGGTGGATTAATCAATGGGCGGTAACATTTTGAAAGCCTTGGTTATATACACTCAAACTTTGTCCCTGGTGGCCACCGTACACTTCTGACCGTGAGCCAATCGAATCAAAGCAAAACAATGGCTCTGTATCAAACTATTGTGCCGCATCTAAACTTTCTGGGTGGTTTACTAGCCTAATGTTAGTTGAAACTTTTATAAAACGTTTATAAAGTATTCATCTTTTTTTAATAATTATCAAGATAATATCGTATATCGAGATAATTTTGGCCAAGATAATCGTACCGTGAGATTTTCATATCGGTGCTCTCTGTCTCTGGAAACCCTGAACTTTGCAGAAAGCGCTGTTCCCAGATCAGTCCTGTCCGGCCGGCCCCCAGCTGAGCCGCTTGGAGAATTTACCGGGGGGATTCTCGAAGGCCTCGTCCCTCTGAAGCCTCCCTCCCTCCCTCTGGTATTCAGGCTGATTTATTGCTCTTTTTATGGCCCGGGGCTATTTTTATCCCGAGGCTGCGGCTGGCTCCTGCCCCGCCTGGTTTCCGGCAGGACGGAGCTGGGAAGTTGACAAAGTGGCGTCTAATGAAGCGCCGGGGCCTGCGCCGCGGCTCGCCTCTCATTCATCACACGGGCAGCGGCGGGTTGGGAAGCTGCGGTGGCTTCCTTATCTTCCTCTCTCCACTAAATCACATCCCCCTCTCCCTGCTGTCCTCCTCACTTCCACAGGGTCGTGTTCCTGTCTTGTTGAATATCGTAAAATCCTTGTTTCTCTTCCCTCCTGGGCTCCTTCTCCCCCTGCACACTGTCACTTCAGGAAGACACCGATATCCAGTGGAGGAAAGTAACTAAGTACATTTACTCAAGTACTGTACTTAAGTACAATTTTGAGGTACTTATACTTTACTTGAGTATTTCCATTTTATGCTACTTTGTACTTATACTCCACTACATTTTAGAGGGAAATATTGTACTTTTTACTCCACTACATTTATTTCACAGCTACAGTTACTAGTTACTTTTCAGATCAATATTTTATATTTAAAACATTTGATCATCTTTATAAAATAGCTATAAAATAGCATTGTTATAGATTAGACTACCCAAAAGTATAGCTAAATTGTTAAGATTAGCTTCACGTTGACAACTTTAAAATGCTGCTTACATGTACATGTATGTCAGTAAATCAGTATTAATATTGCAATAATTTATGAAAAATATAACTCTCTAAATGGGGACAGTTTGCATAATGAGTATGTTTACTTTGATACTCTAAGTACATTTTGCTGCCAATACTTATGTACTTTTACTTAAGTAAGATTTTGAATGCAGGACTTTTACTTGTAATGGAGTATCTTTACATTGTTGTATTGATACTTTTACTGCAGTAAAACATCTCAGTACTTCTTCCTCCACTGCTGATATCTGTTGCATCTACTGTTTGGGCTTAATGCCATGAATGTAAAGGGAAAGCAAAGTCAGATTTAACAGTTCTCAGGCCGACTTGCATTTTACATTTTAGTCATTTAAGGTGCGCTCTCTCTCATATACGGCTGTGGGATAATTCAATATTAGGGTTTTTGGTCTTTCAGTGGAATCATATAGTGATGATGTGCTGATTTTGGGGAAATCATGACACAATTCTGCTGTCTGAACTGATGATAACAAGCACATTTTATTTAAAACTCTAACTTGATTATTTAATATGATTTTGCCTACGTGAGCCATATGGCGATATATACTGTGTGTCGATATGGAAAAACATTCAATGTTGCAAGCAGCCGACAGTAAGGAGTTGAAAGGTCAGAGGTCACAGCACCCAGACACTAGACGGAACAAATATTGCTGTGACCCCAGAAGAGCAAGGGGAAGAAGTGGAAGGCAGGGAGGAAAGAGAGACTCAGTCCTGAGGGTTTCTCCGGCTCGCTCGGTGTGTTGCGTCTCTCCAGTGCTGCTGAGTGTGAATGATTTCTCTCACCCTCCTGTTCTCCATGGATCTGTTTTAGCTCAGGAGTTAACGGGGTGTTAATGCGTCCCGTTCCCTTCGCTGTCCCACACAAACACAACAGGACAGTAAACAGGCCAGTGCTCATATTTTTGAGTTGAGGCTGCCAACAGCTGGTTGATTTTTCATGCCAAAGCATTGAAAAATGACAAGTTTTCACTGGGTTTCCCCCAGAAATGTTCTCGTTATCAGGGTGGAAAAGCATTTGGACCATCATGGGACACTAAAACTCTCCACTGAAAGCCTGACTGATGGTGTCCCTGGATAGGAGAGTCAGTCCAGCCCATCCCCACCACACCTCACCCACCAGCCTCCAGCAGGTTGACCGCCTGGCTCACACTGGTCAGCATGTCACTGCTCTGCTTAGCACTTTAAATGCTGCAGTGTAATGAAGGGATGAAATGTCGTCTCATTTATGTAATGAATGGATTGTTTGTTGTGTCATTTAGAGAATGAATGACTGGATGAATGACTGTATAATTAATGAATTATGAATTAATTATGAATTCATGAATAATGAATGCATTGTATCTGTTAAGTTCTGCATTGCATACTGCAATGCTATAATATTATTTATGATAACCTTCTATACTGTACTATACTGTATTTTACTATACAATACTGTACTATACTATACTGTACTTTACTATACTTTATTATACTTTACTATACCATATAGTATAGCGTATAATATTACCATATTATACTCAACTTTATACTGGCCAATACTGTACCATACTATACTCTACTGTACTCTTCTCAACTACTAATACTACTAATACTATACTATGCTGTACTCTTCTCTATATAACTCTATACTCTACCCTTTTCTTCCCTTCTCTTCTATACTATACTGTACTGTACAATACACTACGCTTTACTATACTATAGTACTAGTGTAGTATAGTATAGTACAGTGTAGTGTACAGTAGGGCTGGGCGATAATTCAATATTATCTTTTATTGTCTTTCAGTGGAATCATATCATGATGATATGAAGATATTTTAATATCGTGACACATTTCTGCTGTCTGAATTGATGATGACAAGCAAATTTTACTTAAAAACTGAGGTGTGGTAGGAATATTATTTGAATATTTCTGTTTTGTTTGACATCACACCTAACATCACCATTCGGCTCAATGAGATGAACATTAATTTGATTATTTAACGTGATTTTGCATACATGAACCATATCGTGATATATATTGATATCGAGAAAAATCCTTATGATTATCATGATATTGATTTCAATGATATCGCCCTATACTATACTATACTATACTTTATTTTACTATACTTAGTGTATAATATTACCATATTATACTCAACTTTATACTGGCCAATACTGTACCATACTATACTCTACTGTACTCTTCTCAACTACTAATACTACTAATACTATACTATGCTGTACTCTTCTCTATGTAACTCTATACTCTACCCTTTTCTTCCCTTCTCTTCTGTACTATACTGTACTGTACAATACACTTTACTATACTATAGTACCAGTGTAGTGTAGTATAGTGTACTGTACAGTACAGTATACTACACTATGCTACACTGTTTGAGGCGATGTCTCCGCTCTCTGTCTGTGTTCAGTTTGTGTTTTGCGGCTCCGGTTCGATGCAAATGCAGTTAGACTGAAGCTCTGGGCTCCTCCTGCAGCCTGGAGCCTCGAGCCTGGAGCCGGGAGCCTGGAGCCTGGAGCCTGGACCCGGGCCACGCTGGTGTTCACCGGCCGTAACCCAGTGTTTCCCCTATATGCACCTGAAATATGACCGCCGCTGCTGAATTAGAGAGGAGAGGAGAGGAGAGGAGAGGAGATGAGATGAGAGGAGATGAGATGGGTCCTTCTTATCTCTTTGTTATATTATTTTGCGCTACGGAGGCTTCATATCCAGGTCAATTCACACAGCTGTGAGTAAAGCATATAAACTTTGCGCTTACCTGATAATGTCAGCACAACGATTATAACAACAAGCACCGGGTAGATGTCAAGCTGCGGTTACATGAGACTTTTTTTTTTCATTCTGAATGAAATCATTCTGAAGGAAGATTGCCACACAAGTGTTTACCTGAGCGATACATATAATGATCGCATTAAGATGTTTGTTTACATCGGTTTACCTGCTCCACAGTATGTAACCATAATAAAAGTTTCTGACATGCGCTAAACACCGAATCCAGCTCTCTAACACGGGTTTACGTTTTTAAAAGATGGGTCAGTTATTTCTTTCCTGCTTTTCTTTCTGATGAACCAACAGCTTTATCAAAACATACGACTCCATAAGTGTCTTGTTTTGTTTTGCCCCCACAATGATCGGGTCCATTTGTAATTTTCACCGCTGTAAACCGAAACTGGCCCGGAGAGGCGGAGTCAGGACTTGATATAAAAACGGGCTGCACCGCCTACATCAGGCCTGAGCGCCCCGGGGTTAATAACAAGCACATCCACTCGAATCCTCCTGGAAAAAAGGGAAACGTTATTGACGTTACTTACGTTAAATGTGCGAGCGTGTGCAGAAAGAGGCGAGATAAAGAAAGTGATCAGAATGAGTGTTTACATGATGAAATTTTAACCATCGACCGGATTATTAAAGGGTTAAACCCCCCCTCTCAAACGGAATGAAATTTCATTCGGATCGGCAGTTTATTCTGATTGAGTTTATATGAGGCATTTTTATTCTGATTGGGCTGCTGTTCGGATTAAAAGGCTCCATGGAAACGCAGCTAATTGAAGCAAGCGATGCTGATCACGGATTCAGGATTACCATTCGCCAAAGCTCCTGCAACTTCACGTATCGCACAGAAACGTTACAGCAAACGCAATCATTTGATAGGAATACGCAAGGAAACATATCTGTGAAATAATCAACATTTGGAAGATCCATCTTGATACAAAGATAGTTATTCCACATGCACCGATTGTTTTCTTCTTCCTGGGGGCGGGCCTTACTGTGCGCGAGGGCCACCGTGACGCGCCAAAGCTGTCAATCTCAAAGACAACTGACAGATTCCCTCACAGAGATATTAACGTTACATATTATTTGGATAGGATTAAAGAAACATAAATGTAAGTTATTTTATCATTGAAAATGTCATTACATTAAAGTAAATTAACACTGTTTGATAATACAACAGTGTGGTGATGCAAGTTAATTCTGGAAAAAAGGACAGTTAAGAATGAATAATTAGAAGAATGAATAACAGCTAGCTAGCCGCTAGCTAACACCCAGTGGATGTAAGCAGTCACCCAGTGGGTGATATGGGTCACACATAAACTAACAGCTTATTTGTCAATTCACATGTTTGAATTTTCAGATGAGTTTAAAAGACTGGCTGATCAAGAGAAGAAAGAATTAATAATTGACAATAAATGTCAATAATTGTTTTAAATATTATACTTTTATTATGTTCAATAAAAGTGTATTTTCCTAAATCTTGAGACAGCTCATATGTAAGCTAGACAGACATTTCCCTGCTCATTACTGTGCAAAAATGTTCTGTATGTACTTAGGTCTCTCTTAGGTTTTTTCCGCCTGCGCGTGCTTCACCTCCACTGCTACAGCTCCATCCTAGGGGAAACACTGCGTGACCTCAGGTCCATTTGGTCATGTTATTTCAGGCTCATCGCTCACACAGGTCACTGAGCCGTTAGCATCAGGGCAGAGAAGTCAGTTTTCATCTCTGGATTCCAAAATACACCGGCAGCACTCACTATTTCTTTTAAGATGATCTTTTTTTGCCGTTTTGCCTTTTATTGGAGAGGGGACAGTCGGGAGAGAGGGGGATGACGTGACAAAGATCCCAGGACAGAAGACGGTGCTGACCTCACCTCACTGAGCCGCGGGACGCTCCAGCTTCCACTGATTTAACATCATTTTAGGATCTTTAGAATGGAAATGAACCGGTTTCTGTTTCCCTGCCACAGCAGCAGATAGGGAAGACAGACTCACCAGTACTTTCCAGTCCTGATTAACACACTGCTGCTCCTGTCTGTCCTAACAGACCAGTGGTCACCAGTAGCAGACTGGTTGGACTGGGCAGCTCCCAGTATGAATATGAAGCAGGACGGAGCTGAAAATTAGATTTTCGCTAATTAAAAGTAAAAAGTAAAACCATTTAACTGTATAATGTGATATTGAGCACTGAGGGAATATCAGGAGGGATTCACAGACCAAGCAGGACCCCCCCCCCCCAACCCCCCCGCCCCTCCTTGATGTAAATAGCCTGTCAACAGGAAGCCTCTGGCAGGAAGTGGTCTCTCCCGGTCCATCTTGTCTGCGGCCCAGCGGCGGGTCGAGGGCTTGGCTCCGCTCTCTGCTCCTCGGCCCGGCTTAGTGTCTGGGTCTTAACTCTGACCTACATGCAGCCGCTTCATTATCCAATAAATGCAAATATGTGGGTCAGTCGGTGTGTTGTGTCCTCTCAAGCCTCTGCTGGACCTTCACACGCGGCGTGTCATCACACCGCCCCGCTTCACTTTCCCTGTCAGACGCAGCCTGACAGAAACCTGAGTCATTACAGAGGGCTTTTGTACCTGCAGCTGGCAAGAGTTCATGATAAGATGTTGTGGTTAGAGATAACTTTAGGAGTGCAGTACGCTAAATAGGTCGGGACAAAATCACATATCACAGTAGCTTTGACCCAATACCTCCATATTGATGATGTGACAACATTTTGGGGAAGACTATTGGTGCTTTCAGAAGATATTAACACATGAAAACATTTAGAGAAAGGAGCGTTAGCAGGCTGATGTGGATATGATGGAGAAGAGGGAAGAGACATTCAGGAAGATAACTAACGTAGCCTTTAAAACCAGGAGAAGACAATATTTATATGAGATTATATCAATATATCGCCCAGCTCTAGTACGGCTTTTTGTGTTCTTTGTTGTTGGCTGATCAAGTTTCCCCGCCTTAGGGGATTAATAAAGTTGTCAATCAATTTCTGCAATGTCATGGAATTTGGAGAGGCGTGTTTCAGACAGGGAAAGTCAGGGAATTTGATAAATTATCTGGGAAAGTCAGGGAATTTTACAAATGGGTCACTTTCCAGCAATCTAGCGGAATGTATTTTCCAGCTTGTTTCGTACATTCACTGCTTTAGCTGGTTTTCAGACTGAAAAACAACATGAGCAAACCAGGAAGAACAAGTTTTTAAGTTGTGGAAGTGCTTTGAGGTGGTTATGCAAAAGTTATGGAAAAGTCATGGAATTTTGAATCAGGGCCACGATGGGAACTCAAAAATTCAAATTCAGCTTTCAAACTAAAAAGAATAGACAAGGAGCTCTGATTTGTCGCGTTTATTGTCTGTGTGCTGTTGCTCTGACCTTTGACCTCCTTACTTAGTTTTTTCTTCTGTTGTACTCATTGTAAGCCACTCTGGATCATTGTCAGCTGAACACCTAAAATGGGATTCTTTTGTGTTTTCCATTTGAACAACAAACCTCTTAGTTTCCACATGAAGCAACAGTGTGCAGAATAAGTTTCTTCATGGATTTTTATATCCTGCTTCCTTCTGCTGCTGCTGCTAATCTGCTTCCATGAAATGTTCCCTTCCTCCCAGCTGCAGTCAGTTTCCCCTCTCAGTGTCTGAGGTGTGTTGTTCAGTTATTCAGCGTCCCGTCCCGAGTGTTTTCTGTCTCTGGGTCTCATGTTGCTGCTCATGGCTGATGGGGATGAGCTTTCTAACAAGACCTGGCGTTTGACAAAGCCAGGGGCGTCCTGTCGCCTCCCTGTGGGACGCCGCTCCCACTTCCTGTGTGAGCTCAGAGGACTGGGGGGGGCGGAGGAGGGTGGGGGGTGGGGGGGGCATTCTTTACCCTTCATGAATATTTATAACCTCCTGGCTCTAGCAGAGAGCTGGGAGCACGGCGGCATCGGCCTCAAAAACACCAAGGTGATGCGGTTTCATTTAGCCTGATCCTGCTAATACAGCTGCTGACTGTCAGATTAAGACACCATGCAGACAGTCCAGACTGACATGGCTCTCTAAAGGCCCATACTGGCATATGAAGAAATTAACCAACCGCACACTTCGCACATTCGCACATTTTCACTGAAAATGTCATCACATCTTTACTTTTCTCACAGCTTTTGCAGACAGGCTTTATAAAAGGAGCGAACAACACGTTCTGCTTGTTGCTTCCTCAGGATGAAACGTTCTGTTCCTTTAATAAGCCTGTTTGAAAATGCTGTGAGAAAAAGAAAAGATGTGACAGCATTTTTGTGATGGATAATTTCTTTATATGGTCTGTGTTGTATTCCTGCGATCAACCAGTGGCTGTAATGTGGTTGAATAGAAGCTACCAATAGCAGATATTTTGTGCTGATATTCAATATTCAATTTGACAATTTTTCTGGCAGAAAAAAAACAAATATTCCTGGATTTCCCCTGGAATTTTCCTCTTATCAGTGTAGTAAAACCTCTAAAACAGCATTGAGACCATCATGGGACACTAAAACTCTCCATTTAAACCCTGGATGGTAATGATAACACTACTACTATTACTACTACTAATAATAATTATGATTACAACCAGATCCATGCCTGCTGGGTTGGGATCAAATCCCACCACAATCTTGCCTTCTGGGTTTTCCCTCCTCTCTCTCAGGGGGGTGGAGTCTACTTTCAAAAAACGGGTAACTGAATGAATGGATGAAAGGATTCAAATGGATTTAAATCAGAGTAAATCAGTTAGTACATGTCCCTGCATACATGGCTTGTCTGTGGGAACTGGTGACAGGACAGGAACATGTGCCGGTCACATGAACCAGCCTCTTCAATAGGAAGAGGTTTTGATTTCCTTAAAAAAAACCAAAAAAAACCACCCAGATAGACTCATGAAGTTAGATTTTTTTTAATCGATTTAAAAAAACAAAAAACTAAAAAGAGAGAAGTCAGGACACATAAAGAGTTTGTGCAATTTCTGTTTCGAGACTGATACGGAAACCACAGTCTGAGGTTTGGTGAGACCTGATTGGACGGGGCCAGAGGAAGCACACGTATTCATCTGACACTTCACTTCCTCCCAGGAAGACGATCAGCAGCCGTTGAGCAACAAACGAGCCGACGGCGTCTGCCTCGACCGCAGAGGAGCAGAGGAGCAGAGGAGCAGAGGAGCAGAGGAGCAGAGGAGCAGAGGAGCAGAGGAGCAGAGGAGCAGAGCCGCCTGCTCCAGACCCGAGCCTCCACCTGGAACTTTCCGTGTTCGCTCGCATTCGTTTAGAAAACCTCTGCGTGGGTTTAGTATGTCAGCGTCTGATCACAGCTGCCAGCCACCGAGCCGGATCGGCCATTTTGGAGGCCTCCGTCTGCCGGATCTGGCCGTCTGAAGCCTGAGTGTCGCAGTATGAGCGAGCGGAGGAGGAGGCGGGGGGGCGGCGAGTGGCCGGCCGGCGGCGAGGCTTCGCCCCGCTACAGGAAGCCGTGGCAGAGAGCCGACTCCCAGCATGCACCGCGGCGGCCGCTGGACAGATACGAGTGGAGGACGTCCGCTCGGCTCACGCCCGGGGCGGACGAGACGGCCGACCAGGGGGCCGGAGGGCGCCGCGAGCCGCTCGGCCCGCCGGGGGTCAGCGCCGAACACGGAGGCCGAGGGGGCCGCGGAGGGCCCGGCTCGCTCCGCAGGCTCATCCCCTTCCTCAGGTCTCTGTCTGAACCCGGGACGGGGGGTGGCTCGGACAGGCCGCCGCTCAGGAAGGCGGAATCGGACGCGGAGCGGAGCGGTCCCTGGGCCGGCGGCCGCCTCACCTCCTGGTCCCGCAGGATCGGGCGAGCGCTCAGCAGCAGAGGCGGAGCCCGGGACGACGGAGCGGCGGCTGGTAGGACACTTCCTGTCTCTGGGTCTTCATGTCTCTGAGCCTTCATGTCTCTGAGCCTTCATGTCTCTGAGTCTTCATGTCTCTGAGCCTTCATGTCTCTGAGCCTTCATGTCTCTGGGTCTTCATGTCTCTGAGCCTTCATGTCTCTGAGTCTTCATGTCTCTGGGCCTTCATGTCTCTGGGTCTTCATGTCTCTGGGTCTTCATGTCTCTGAGCCTTCATGTCTCTGAGCCTTCATGTCTCTGGGCCTTCATGTCTCTGGTAGTTTGGTAGAATATCGTGTCACAGACTCCATGACACCATGTGGTTTAAAGTGCTGCTGAACTCTGGCTGGACCTCAGGCTGTGCAACTTCCTGACATGACATAACAACAAAATCAGTGATTCTCTGATTTTTTTCTGCTTTTTGAATCGCTTTCTTGTTATTTAACCAACAAGTGGAACACTGAAATCCAGTCAGAGGAATTTCAGTGTTCCACTTCCACATAAAGAAAGAGATTCACTTCACAACAATTCAGCAGCAGGACTAGTTTTTTATATATTATCAGAATCTGCTTTGTCAGCGTTCCTTTATGTGCTAGAAGTGATTTTCAGACTGTTCCTCCAGACAATGGCAGTGAATGGAGAGAGAAAAAAAACACAATTCTCCAGTCTGCTCTACCGGAGCAACAGATCACAGAATCACTGATTTTGGGGTTTTTATCATGGAGGAAGAGACACGACCCAAGACTCTACCAGAGGCACACAGA
>NW_027280565.1:132500-154790 GCF_046629955.1 Centroberyx affinis
GTATTACTGACTACAACTGTCAGATTGGCAATAGAAGAAAAATAACTCTATTGTTTAAAAGCCTCTTAATCAGAATCAGAATCAGAAATACTTTATTGATCCCCGAGGGGAAATTGGGTTACGTTGCAGTTGCTCACATTCTAGAAGAGAAATATATATAAGCATAGAGAAATTATAAGAAAGATAGAATAAGAAAATAAGAAATATGTAAAATATGCATTATACTACAATATATAAGCAGACAGAAATAAGAGAAATAAGAATTATGTACAAATATGTACAAATATATATAATATAATATATAATGATCTTAAGATAGGCATTTCTGAAAAGGCTCACCTGTTTTGCACCTCCATCTGTACCGAGATCTTTACAAAAATGCATCGGCCGTTATAGGTGGGAAAATATTGGATAATTGTATTTTGCCTAAAAAAATCAATGGTGCATCCCTTATTTTCCTACTTGCTTCCCACATTCATTGCATTAGATGGTTTTCAGACTGTAAAAAACAAGAAGAAAAGGGGAAGGAAGAATGAGTTTTCCATCAGAAAGAAGAAGAAGAAGAAGAGTGTTTGAGGTGTTGAGGTTTATCTTCAGGTAGCGGCCTCCCCCCCCCCCCCCCCCTCCCCACGCTGCTCTCGTCAGTCTGATAGGAGGCGACATCACCGCTCACCTTTGACCCCTGAGGCTCCGCCCCCCCCCCGCTGCATATGGGCAGCGGTGGTGATTGACACTTGAGTGAGAGGAACCGCTTTGCAGATGCAAATGTGGAGCGTGTTGCTGAAGGCGGCGTGTTTAAATATTAAACAGCGTCACTGTTTCTGCCTCACTGGCCAACAAAGAGTTTAGCAGAGCCGCCATGATGGAAGAGAGGAAATGCAGAATACAAATTATTAATGGCGGCTGCGTTAAGAGGGGCATGAAGACTTAATGTGCTTTTGGTCACTTTTCAAACTGAAGCTTGTGCCTCCATGTTGAGCCTTTGGAAGAGTAAAAGATTTGATGGAGATGGAGATTTGATTGATTCCCGATCAGTTCTGTGTTCCGAGTTTGCCTGTTCTATATACTGATAGACCCATATTTACCAAAACCGACACTAGCTGCGTTTACATGGAGCCTTTTAATCAGAATAGTAGCCCAACCAGAATAAAAATGCCTCATATAAACGCCTCAATCAGAATAAACTGGCCCGATCCGAATGAAATTTCATTCCGTTTGAGAGGCTGTTTAACTCTTTCATAATCCGGTCGATGTAAACACTCATTCTGATCACTTTCTTTATCTCGCCTCTTTCTGCACACGCTTGCGCATTTAACGTGAGTAACGTCAATTACATTTTCCTTTTTTCCAGGAGGATCTGAATGGATGAGCTCGGGCTTGATGTAGGCGGTGCAGCCCGTTTTTATATCAAGTCCTGACTCCTATATCAAGTCCTCTCCGGGCCAGTTTCGGTTTACAGCGGTGAAAATTACAAATGGAGCCAATCATTGCGGGGGCAAAACAAAACAAAACGTCTGATGAACAGTTTTATCAAAACATACGACTCCATAAGTGTTTTCAGAAAGAACAGCAGTAAAGAAATAACCCTCTCAGCTCCATCTTTTAAAAACATAAGCCCGTGTCAGAGTGCTGATTCGGTGTTTTGCGCATGTCAGAAACTTTTATTCTCATTACTGTGGAGCATGTAAACTCACATCTCAATGAGATCGTTATATTTAGCGCTCATGTTAACACTTGCGTGGCAATCTTCCTTCAGAATGATTTCATTCAGAATGAAAAAAAAAATGTCTCATGTAACCGCAGCTGGTGTCTCTCTCTCACCGACCAAATGTTCTGCATGTCTTTATGTTCGGAAAATAAATTTGCCAAGTAGCCAACTTTGCATCAACGGTTTCATTTGTGTTGCTTCAGCTGAACTGAGAGTCGAGCTTCACAGCAGAAGTGTTGCTCAACGACACTTCAGCACATTTGTCTGTCTCAGGGATTTGAACCTGTGGTGTTTTGGTTACAGGACGGTCTCTGTCACCACCCGGCTGCCCCTATGCCTTCGTTTTATGCTTCATGAGCAAGTTGTCCGCCAGGTTCGAGCTGAAAACATTGTTGTTCTGGATGTTAGTCGTTTTCCCACCAAGCTCATGTTGGAAAACACTTCGCCTGGGATGGGATGATATCTTGAAATTCAATATATCGCAATATAAAAATGTGACAATCCATATGGAGGGTCAGGAACATGAATGGTGATATCAGCTCCATGTTATTCTGCTGTCAGGAACATGAATGGTGATATCAGCTCCATGTTATTCTGCTGTCAGGAACATGAATGGTGATATCAGCTCCATGTTATTCTGCTGTAGTAATCACTAATGAGACTCTTGACCATCACAGTTTCACAAGCTCTCCATCCAAATTATGTTACTGTCACTTTGTAATGACATTTTTAAATTGTTGTTTACATTCTAGCAGCCAATGGCATCGCTGCAAAGATTTGAGTCTCAGAAATAAACAGAATTCTGCACAGTCAGACTTTTATTTATCACATCATATCGCGGTTGTATTGAATCCTGAACCACATATCAAGTGTTGAATCGTATCGTGAAATAAACACATCGTCCCATCAGTATTTTAAATGGAAGGCAGCTGAGACCTCTAAGCCTCCTCTGTCCTTCAGCATCACTCACTGCTCCATGCGGCCTGTTGAAGCTACAGTGTAAAACGCCATAAAAATAACCTTTTAGAACAGATGAAATCCAAAATGTCAGAGTGTCCCTTTAAGTGGCGTGTCCCCCGCGTTACCAGAATAGTCCCGTTGTGTTTCTGTGTGACTGAGCTGAGTGCTGATCTGTCTGCAGCCTGAGGTTGACCTGCGGGTCGAGACCGGGACTCAGAGAGGAGCTGCTGCTGCTGCTGCTGCTGGAGGAGGAAATGATTTGCCTGGTGTTGCTGATTATTCTGTTACCGCCTCTCGCCCTCAGGACACACCAGGCTTTGGGGGGAAGAGGTTATTTTGTGTGCAGGAATCGTCATTTGTTTTGTGTTGGTGGTTTGATGTTGATCTGGATCTTTCCTAGCTCAGTTTCCTCTGTTGCCTGGGTCCAGACCTTTGACTCCGCCCACTCCACCCAGTTGACTGATTCTGGTCTGGCATCGTGACATGAAACAGCGGTTTCTCGGTTGAAAAAACGATCGGTCCAATGAGCGCCGGGGGAGGGACTAACGATTAGCCAATCAGAGCCAGGGGGCGGGACTAACGCCGTCGTCAAGCTGAGTGCCGGAACCAAGGAGGAGTAACAATAACAATGGAGACGCTATAGACAAGATGGACGCTGCTATCCAGGCTGTTCTGAATCCATTAAAAGTACCAATTACTTTGAAATCCGAACAGCTTTCTGCTTTGAAGGCATTTATTCAAAGGGGAAATGTTTTTTTTGCATCAGTGTCGACTTAAAACGACGTTAGATTCAGGCGGATACGTCGGTCTCTAGTGATCGGTTAGGGAAAATCGAATCCCCCTCCCCCACGGAAATCGGTTAGAGTGGAGGCAATGTGAGACTGAAGATGGAGATGAGTGGAACCAGTTAACGGTTCTGTCTGATATCAGTCAGTTTCCTCTGCGGGGTGACAGAGGGTTCAGGGTCTTGGCTGCTGGAGGAGTGAACCCCTGACCTGCTGGTTGTGGTTCCCCTGCTGCTCCATGACCGCTGGGAGCCAATTCATCGTTTAGTTGATCAACAGATAGTTAATTGATTATAATTTTGGTAATTTTGATGTTCCTTTATCAAGTAAAAATACCAAACATTTGCTGGTTGCAGCTTCACAAACATTAAGATTTGCTGCTTTTCTCTGTTTCATCTCATTATCAAATGAATACTTTGGGTTTTCTGGCTGCTGGTCAGACGGGGGAAGTTGTTATTATTTTTACATTTTACAGACTGATTAATCGAAAAAATAGATAGAAAAATAGATTCATCGATAATGAAAATAATTGTTAGTTGCAGCCTTAATTGAAAGCTTATGCGACTACTCAAAAAAAGAGTGAAGCAGCACATCCAAAAACTGTGGAAAAAGTGACTAAATCCAATACTCACATGTTATTTATATATTGGAGCAGACACCATGAAGTCTGGCTGTGCCGCCTCTCTCCTTTCTGACTAGTTTTGGACTTGAAGTGTTTTGGCTCAGCGCTCCTCACACCTGAATTCCACTGTTGAAGCGTACTGCTCCCCCCACACAGCACTGCTGTTGGAAACCTGTTTGAAGCGTGGCACGCTCGCTAAAAGTTGAAATATTTTCAGCTCGGAGCTCTTGACACACAGCGGCTGCTGGAAACACGCTCAGCTGCTCAGCTGCTCGGCTGCTCGGCTGCTCGGCTGCTCGGCTGCTCGCCTGTCAGCATCCTGCAGCAGCGGCTTTCCACTGGAGAGAACTGGAAGCAGAAGCTGATGCTGGGTGGAGCGGTTCCCAGTAGACACACAGCTTTACACCATCAGAACATCTTCACCGCCTCCGTTCACCTCCATTCACCTCCATTTACATCCATTTACATCCATTCACCTCCGCTCACCTCTGTTCACCTGAATTCACCTCTACTCGCCTCCATTCACCTGAATTCACCTCTACTCGCCTCCACTCGCCTCCACTCACCTCCATTCACCTCTACTCACTTCCACTCACTTCCACTCACCTCCATTCACCTCCACTCACCTCCATTCACCTGAATTCACCTCTACTCGCCTCCACTCGCCTCCACTCACCTCCATTCACCTCCACTCACCTCCATTCACCTGAATTCACCTCTACTCGCCTCCACTCACCTCCACTAACCTCCACTCACCTCCATTCACCTCCACTCACCTCCTCTCACCTCCACTCACCTCCATTCACCTCCGCTCACCTCCATTCACCTCCGCTCACCTCCATTCACCTCTACTCACTTCTATTCACCTCAACTCACCTCCACTCACCTCCATTCACCTCCACTCACCTCCATTCACCTCCGCTCACCTCCACTCACCTCCACTTACTTCTACTCACCTCCATTCACCTCCACTCACCTCCACTCACCTCCAGGTCAGAGCCATGTGTTAACTGGAGAAACCTCTGAAGTCCACAGCTTAGTTTTTGAAGCCAGAGTTTCAAACGTGTTCACCTCGGTTATCACACTGACAGTAACTTGTCCTTTGGTTTCCTAGCTAATATTCTGGGTGTTTTCACAGAAATATTTTACCCTCAAACTGATTTCAGGATGTGATCGGTCTTCAGCCACTGCTGTGAAGGAAAGCAAATGATGTTAACTTCAAATTTGACTATGAAAACACCTTGAACATGAGCTAGTAAACCAAATAAATGACTGTCGGTGTCACTGCCCAGGTAGAAATGTGTTTGAAACTGAAAAGAAGAAGGTGTGGACCCATCTTCCCATCGGCTACAGTACACACTGTGCTGCAGGCTTTAGTATGTAGTATTTATTCTAATTAACGGTGACACGCACGGCTCTTACCTATCTGTCTTTTCCCTCTTTATAGATTCCTTTCCTGCAGGGCATTCTGGGAGGAAAGCTGAGCTGAAACTGCACCGTTTACAGCTTTATTTACAGCTTAAATAGCAGGCAGTGTGCTAAAGACAGTGTTACAGCAGGGTCCAGTCTGTCAATTGCTGTGATTTCCTCCCTCTAACAAAAGCTCAGCCACAGTCTGCACATCTGCCAATTAAACATGCTAATGTGGCAGAGTGCTGACTGCTGGCCTCGTGGTTTTAATGGATGGTAATGTGATGTGAAGCTGGCAAAGCAGTTTGTGTGAGTGATTTGGGTTCTGATTTTCAAACCTAATTGTTTTTTTGGTCACTTTTTGAATTCCATGTGGTAAACTCTGTTTTCCTTTCTGAAGTATTGGTAATATTGTCTTTAGATTCGTTTTGATGAGTCATATTTCTCAAAAGTTGATGATTTTACATTAAATTTCCACCGCAAATTTCTAGCGCTCTTATGAATAAGCTTTAGATTTGAAGATATTGCATGCAACTGTAAGTTAGAAAAGTATTTTGTTGCTGATTTGTAATTTGCAAGTGATCAGATCAGATTTTTGTTTAGAGACGCAGGGTGTGTTCTGTGCATCGGCTCGTAACTCGGAGGTTTGGCTGTTTCTTATCGGACTGGTTTTTTTTTTCTGAGGCGTTGTGGTTGTGGTTTCAATCTGAACCGGAAAGACTCCGACTCCATGTGCTTTGTTGCTGTTCAGCTTCAGAAAAACCACAGTAAACATGTCGAGTCCGTCTTTGGACCAATCAGTGTGATTTGTAAAATGTCCGAATGGATCAATGAGCCTCATCGTTCCTTTGAGTTTCGTGAAAATCCGATCAGCGGCGTCAGAGATATTGTGTGTGACGCACAGGCAATGAAACAAACGTTGTAGCGCCCCCCTTTGGCCAATCAGTGTCATTTTGAAAACTCTGGGACAGAGCAACGACACGCATCATTTCCCGAAGTTTCGTCAAAATCCGATCCCCCCCCCCGGCCGGGAGGGAGGGGGCGGGGCTCCAGCCTCACCCAGCAGCAGCAGTCGTATCTGTCTGTGCAGACTGGGTCAGTCTCACCACCACACCCCTCTCTGTTTTCACTTTGGTTTCACACACACACACACACACACACACACAAACACACACACACACACACACACCCCTCCTGTTGGCTGGTCCCATCTTGATAAAGCCGCTGATGTCAGAGCGTTGTGATTGGAGGAAGGCTGTTGTATTTACCGGTTGCTACGGAGACCGGACCTGCTGCTTTACACAGAGCGGAATACAGGTCGACCGTGTGTGGGTCAGACAAACAAAGCAGCCTCTGTGTGTGTGTGTGTGTGTGTGTGTGTGTGTGTGTGTGTGTGTGTGTGTGTATGTGTACTTCTATCCTTGTGAGAATCAGTTTGAGTTTTAAACTTTAGGAGTGAGGACATTTTTCCAGTCCTGACTTCTTTAAGCAGCTCGAGGTTTTATCTTCTCAGCATGTGATGTCAGGTTTGTCAGATGGATCCAGAACAGAGTCAGTCGTCCTTTTTCTTCTTCTGCCTGTTTAACTAACGATTATTTTCATTGTCGATTAATCTGTCGGTTATTTTCTGGATTAATCGATTAGTTGTTTGGTCTATAAAATGTCAGAAAATGGTGAAAAATGTGGATCAGTGTTTCCCAAAGCCCAAGATGACGTCCTCAAATGTCTTGTTTTGTCCACAACCCAAAGATATTCAGTTTACTGTCATAGAGGAGGAAAGAAACCAGAAAATATTCACATTTAAGAAGCTGGAATCAGAGAATTTTGACTTATTTTTCTTAAAAAATTACTCAAACCGATTTATCGATTATCAAAATAGTTGGCGATTAATTTAATAATTGACAACTAATCGATTAATCGTTGCAGCTCTAAATTGGTGTAAAATTAATTCTAGGCAGCGTTTAGAAGCTCTGCAGATACTGTGGTATAGTACAACAAGTGTGTGTGTGTGTGTGTGTGTGTGAGAGAGACTGTAGGAGTTCAGTTCAGAACTCCTACAGTCCGGTTTTGCAGCCCGGTCGGTCCTGATGAGGAGTTTCACCTCAGTCAGCGAACCTGAAACCAGTCGCTCTCTTCCAGATCCGGGCTGATCCAGGATCTGTTTTACCGGCTGATCCAGGATCTGTTTTACCGGCTGATCCAGGATCTGTTTTACCGGCTGATCCAGGATCTGTTTTATCGGCTGATCCAGGATCTGTTTTACCGGCAGCAGAAGAGGAAGGCCGGGCTTCAACTTCCTTCCTCAGAAAATTAAACTGGAAGTCTTCGTATATTCTCGTTCTTAGTTGGAAATTAGAAATCGGAAGTTGTACCTTGTGATATCAGGGAAGTGCTGGTGTGTGTGTGTGTGTGTGTGTGTGTGTGTGTGTGTGTGTGCGCCTGTAAAGATAAGATAGACTGTAAACCAGATGCAGCAGAGAGTTTCTTCCTCCATCGTCTTCTGAAGGTTTTAAGCTGCAGATTGTGTTCACACTCGCCGCCATGTTGACATGTTTTCCAAAGAGAGGCAGGGGGCGGAGCCACGGTGGAGGGGGCGGGGTTTGGGTCGTCTGCAGCGCCGCAGCTCCACCTGCTATTGGCCCGTAATCGACAACCTGTCAGTCACTAGGAAAACAACCCTGTGTTTTATCATTATCTGTTAACGACACAATTATTCAGAAAATCTCCATAAAGACAAATATTAGAAGAAGGGAAATTGGCTACTGAGGCCAAAACCTCATGTGGAAAAACTGTTTACAATATTTATATTTATACAATAATATCATATAATTCATATAATGTATGAATGAAAATTATGAAAAAAACTAAGATTCCAGCATTATGACTGAGTCCAAAATAACAGCAGGAGAACATTCTGATACAAAGAAAATAAAATGAATTTAAAATATAGAGTAGAATATAAACGTGAATAGAGTAGAGTAAATAGAGTGAGTAGAGTAAAACGCAATACTACAGTAGTGAGGTGTGTGTTGTGTGTTGGTTCATAAGCATGAGTAGCATGTGGCGGTTTGCATGACTGTGTGTGTGTGTGTGTGTGTGTGTGTGTGTGTGTGGACAGCTGGCTGGACCTCGCCCCGGCTCCCAGACATTCCCAGCAGGGTTTGGCCGGAGTCAGGTTTCCCTTCACACTGACACACACACACACACACACACACACCACCAGGCTCCGCCCACACACACACACACACACACATTCTCTCCAGGTGCCCGTACTTCTTTATTTACAACCTTGATGTATTTCATGTACAGCCCCATGCTCTGTCTCAGCCCGGTCCTCACAGAGCGGTCGGGGTTCGGTGCCTCGCTGCCTCGCTGCCTTGCTCAGCGGCTCCTCGGCAGCAGCAGCAGAGTGTCAGTCGGCCTCCTTGACTCTTGGCTCCTCTCCCACCTTCAGCTCTCAGATCCTGTACATATCTCCAGTCTCTCAGGGGTTAACTGTTTTCAGACTGATCTCTGCTCTGATATTACTCTTCTGTTGAACTGGAGTATCGTTTACATTTGAAGGTATCGGTGATAAAAACCAAACTTTTAAACTTCTTCAAGAGCGTCTTCTTTACTGCAAAGGCAAAGAAACTGAACAATATATGAACTCTTAACTGTTTAAATTCTACTTATAAATAGAGCTGCTGCGGTATTGATTTTTTCTTTACCGCACAAATTAGCAAAGCCACTCAAACCGTCACGGTACCCGCCATAAAAAAAAATAATTTAAACCTCAGAACAGTGTTACAGTTGTTGTAAGTGCTCGCCACTTGTTGCTGTCCCGGTTGTATTTAGTCACTCAGAGACTCCTAACTGACGTAGTGCCGAGCCGGGACGTCCCGAGGCAGAGGGGGCGCCTTTCATCGCATCGTATAACGGGCGATGAGTGATCCTAAGATGCGATGCTAGATTTGATGTGTTTCCTCGCATTTTCTTGCTGCAGATGCGGCACACTGCCTCGTCCAAAGTCTTTGGCTTTCCCTCTTCATCGGGCTCAAAGCCAAAATGTTCCCAAACAGGAGAAGTCATCCATGTTTTTAGCCTAATTTGAAGGGAAAACAACAGTTGCAAAGCACGTTCTGGGGGCTTTCCCACCCTGACAGGAATAACATTCAGGCAGAAACACTGAATATTTGTTAGTATTCATTCACAGGAAAATGGTCAGTTAGATATTGAATATCAGCAGCTTCAATACAGAAATATCAGGATCTGCCAAACTCTAAGCCGGCTCACCAGCCCCAAACACCCATCCTCTGTTTTATTTTTTTCAGAAATCCCAAATCTCTGCTCTCCTGGTCTGATGTGGGTCAACAGGTTTTACTCTGACAAGGCAAAGTTCATCTCTTAATCTTTTCACTTAATTACTTTTTCATTTATCTCTGCCGGGAAATAGGAGTGTCGTCAACAGCTAAAATATTATTATTATTTTATTTGTATTTTTATTTTATTTGCACACACATAAAACTGCATAAAAACCAGATAATGAAAAAAATAAAAGATGTGACAGGAGAGGTCAAGAAGCCACAGGCTTATACAACAGACCTCTCCTCAACTTAAGGAGAAAAACAATGACAAAAAAGGAAAAGAAAAAACTAAGCTAACATAATTTAGAAAAATGCAACAAAAAATAAAGGACAAGAAGAAGCACACAAACTGAGCAGAAAAATGAACCAATCAGTAGACAACAATCCAATAAAAACAAAGAAATACATGAAAAACAATACGTGGAAAAAGAAGAGAAAACGTCACGTCAAAAAATAATTAGACATCATGACTTAAATGTGATGACAATTTCCTTTTAAAATTTTCTAAAAATAACGAGTTCTTGATAAATTAGCAGCAGAATAGTAAAGATTCACAATATCAAAATACAAAAACAATTAAATATACGCAGCTGTAGAAAAATTAGACGCACCCAGCCGTTAGTCCACAGGTTTGGTTCCTGTCTGGTCCAGCAGTGGATGAAACGGTGAATTCTGGTGAATCCGGCAGGCAGGAAAATGAGTTTCCTGCTCTGAGGGTTTTGGGACCGCTTTACGGACGGATCTGACCTTTCCCCGGGTCCTTGATGATCCAGAGTCCAGGACAAATATAGAAGCTTAATCCCTCTGTGAGAGTCTCTGTGGGGAGCGACGCAGCGGAGAGGACTTCCTCTGACGGCTGCAACTCAACGGCCATATGTTCAATAAAAAAAAAGGAGATTCAGGACGGGAGAGAGGACAGGTCCAGGATCAGCTCAGGATCACCCAAAAATGAAAATCCTGTCATCATCTCCTCCCCCTCATGCCAGTTGAAACACAGGTGAAGTTTGTCCATATAACACACAGGGAGGCTGCAGCACAACTCCATAGCAGCCTTCTCCAAAACAACTGAAGTCAGTGGGGACCAGTTCTTCAGAGTTCCACAAAGACCTACAGTATATTTACACCATCATTTAGTGCAAATCTGAACTACAGCTGATTGATTTGCAACAAATAATGGTGTATAGGTCTTTCTATTCACAGTGTGATTGTTTGTCTGTTTTTGTTTTGGAGCTCTAAAGAACAGGTCCCCATTGACTTCAGTTGTTTTGGAGAAGGCTGCTACCAAGTTGTGCTGCAAACCTCCCTGTGTGTTATATGGACTAACAAACTTCACCTGAGTTTCATTTGGCATGAGGGGGAGGAGATGATGACAGGATTTTCATTTTTGGGTGAACTATTCCTTTAATGCTTTAAATTCATTGTTAAAATTAACTTTAAAGCAATATTCCTCTTAGTTTCAACATGGAGTTATTTATTTGAAAAGCAGAATATAATCTCCTCGCCAAGACCAGATGCAGCTGGACCAGTTTGTAGCGTTCAGATTTTTACTTCCCATTCATTTGAATGGAAACTGACATTGAACGTGTTGGTGAACAGATTCAACAACAGAGACAAAGCATCCTGAGTCTGTCGGCATTTTGCATTTCTATTCTTGGTTTACGCTAAAATTTGTATTGGAAAAATAAAAGTAGATCCGGTCTCCCAAACAGGAACTATCTCTCCTGAACGGTATCCCTCCGCTGTGTCCTCAGATGTTGCACCAATGAGGTTTTGACCTCAACGCCGTCTTCTGGACCGACATGTCCGACCAGCGGGGACGTCTCTGATTGGTGGGAACTCACGCTAAAGCTTCTGGGTAGTGTAGTGCTTTACGAGGAAGTCGGGAATAAAACAGTGGGTGCATCCCAAGTCTCTTAAATTGCAGCCGCGTTTCCCTCACTTCACCACGTTCACCTCTTAGTCTCTCCCACCGAGGACGCACGGAGAGACGCAAGGAAACCATGCGAGGAGAGGGGAAACAGGAAATATGTTTTTAGAGAAATGAGACGTCCTTTCCTCTGAAGCGTCACATGAAGCGATGTTCCGTTTCTGTGTACGGCGATACAGCTGAGGGGCGGAGTCATTAACATCATGGCGTTCAGCTGAAAGTCTTCCGGGAAGGCTGCTCTCGTGTCTCCTCGCTCCTCGCTCCTCAGAGATCCCTCCTCGATCCTCGGAGCAGAAATAAGAGCTTTGGGACGACCTTCAAAATGGCGGACCTGAACGACTTCCGGTTCAAGCGAGGATCGAGGAGCGAGGAAATATCAAATAAGAGACTTGGGATGCACTCAGATTTGTTCACGATCGACTGACAGCTTCTACAGGAACACTCTCACTCTCAGACCGCTCATGCTCAGTCGACCTCACACTGTTAAAACCTTACGGCCTAAAAATAAAAACGACATCCTCTGGACTTTAAATTGAACAGATGAAGACGTTTCTCCGCTCATCCGAGAGTCTTCCTCGTTCTACAGCGGACTTAGTTTTTATTTTCTGGACATCTTACTACCTGGATGGCTGAGATGAATCTACACAAACTCATGGCTAATAATCAAATCCCCTGCTTCCGGAGCCTGATGTTTCCGCTCGGTGGCAAAGTGCCTCAAATCAAATCAAATCTTGAGTTTGGCAGTCGCCGCGGTCTGAGTCGGACGAGGATGAGTGATGTCGGTCTGGAGCGGATGAAACGTTACGTAAGGCCGGCAGATGAACTCTTGAGCGTTCGGAGTGGGCCGTCCCGTCTGCGTTTCCCCGTCTTTGTCGGGTGGGAGGCGTCCGCTCGTCTCGGCTCCGCTAATGAGCCGAGGGCCGAGTCTGTGTGCCGCTCGCAAAGACAGAAACCAGCCAATTAGTCCTTTTCTTCCTTTTCTTCCTTTTCTTCCCTCTCTTCCTCCTCCTCCTCTTCCTCGCCGCTCTCTCTTCGTCCCAGAGGAGGTTTCACTCTGCAGCAGTGAACAGTAGCAGGTGTGACTCCGTTCAGGTCTCTGGGGGGTTTGTGGGCCGGAGCTTTTGACGTGGATGATTTAGTATGCAGCCAGAAATAGTCTGCAGCTCGCCGGCTGAAGCCTTTCTCCACAAACTCTCTCCTCTCTCCTCTCTCTTTTCTCCTCTCTCCTCTCTCCTCCCTCCTCTCTCTTCTCTCTTCTCTCCTCTCTCTTCTCTCTTCTCTCCTCTCTCTTCTCTTCTCTCTCTTCTCTTCTCTCTCTTCTCTCCTCTCTCCTCTCCTCTCTCTTCTCTCCTCTCCTCTCTCCTCTCCTCTCTCTTCTCTCCTCTCCTCTCTTCTCTCTTCTCTCCTCTCTCTTCTCTCCTCTCTTCTCTCTTCTCTCCTCTCTCCTCTCTCTTCTCTCTCTTCTCTCTCTCTCTCTCTCCTCTCCTCTCTCTTCTCTCTCTTCTCTCCTCTCTCTTCTCTCCTCTCCTCTCTCTTCTCTCCTCTCTTCTCTCCTCTCTCTTCTCTCTTCTCTCCTCTCTCTTCTCTCTTCTCTCTTCTCTCTTCTCTCTTCTCTCTTCTCTCCTCTCTCTTCTCTCCTCTCTCCTCTCTCCTCTCTCTTCTCTCCTCTCTCCTCTCTCCCCTCTCCTCTCTCTCCTCCTCCTCTCTCCTCTCTCCTCCGTCTGTTCTGCTGGAGAAACAGGATGTAGTTTCATTTTGCAGCAGTTCATCAAAATTAGCATTAGCATTAGAAACTCTGAAGTAGGGCTGGGTGATATGGTTGAAATCAATATCACGATAATCATAAGGATTTTTCTCGATATCAATATACAGTACTGTGCAAAAGTCTTAGGCACATGTAAAAGAAAAAAGTAAAGTGAAGATGCTTTCAAAAATACCTAAATGAAGTTTCTAAATATAAAAAAATGTACTATAAAGAGCAGTCTACTGATGCACTAATGCACAACACTGTATATTAAATAATCAAATTAATGTTCATCTCATTGAACCGAATGGTGATGTTAGGTGTGATGTCCTACCATACCTCATTTTATCAGAGTTTTTAAGTAAAATTTGCTTGTCATCATGAATTCAGACAGCAGAAATGTGTGTCAAGATATCAAAATATCTTCATATCATCACAATGTGATTCCACAGTGTTTTGCTTTTTTTGTCTGAACTGAAGACTCGGTGTTCAGGACTGTGCTGGTTGTGAGATCTGTCTGTGGGTCAGAAATCACACATCCAGATGTTTTCACACTATAGGACAGTAGTTCTCAACGTGGAGTCCGGGGACCACCAGGGGTCCTTGGGGGCATTCCAGGGGGTCCCCAGGAAATTGATGAATTGTTAAACTGCATTATTTTGTCATTTTAGAATGACTGTTCTGATCATAGTTTCTCTGTTATCTCTCTACCTGCAGTACAGACAGTCATGGAATTCTGGACAAAATCATATCTGACAATAACAATATTCTCAGATTTGGGTCCGAGAGACAAAATCTCATCAAAAGGGGGTCTATGAGTGGACTAAATTAGGGTCCTTGATATGAAAAAGGTTGAGAGCCACTGCTATAGGAGACGTGGGGAGGATAAGCAGGTGGTTCTGTGGTTCTGGAGGTGGTTCTGTGGTTCTGGAGGTGGTTCTGTGGTTCTGGAGGTGGTTCTGTAATATAAACATCTGGAACACAGTTCACACTGTGAGCGTCAGGATCGGAGAGTCTGGGTCGGTCCGGTCACTTCCTGCAGAGCGACCGGGGGAAACTCGGCTGGCGTCACGGCTGAACTTCACCGTCATCATGGGTTTCAGTGCTTCCTCGTTTCTCTACCGATTTGATTTAGTTTCATGAACAACAGTTTGAAAATGGAGAAGTCGATTCCAGCCGTTCAAAGCTTCCCAGTTGTCTTTGTTCTCTTTTATTTGAAAGACGACAGAAAGAAACGTCTCAGAAACAAAGCTGGGGAACGGCTGATCTGAGGTCAGGGTCGATGGGAAGCTTTTTTCGGACTATTTTCTGTTTATTTGACCTTAACACGACCTTATTAGGACTTTGTAGCAAAAAACAGCAAAAATACCAGATCTGGCCCCGCCCACAATCTGACTTATCGACCAAGTCGCTCAGTTTGAACCTGAACACACGCTCAGACGCTTTGGATGAATGTGTCCACTAAATTAGAGCTGAACAATTAATCAAATAGAAAAAAAAATCGCACTATGAACTTCTGCAATTTCCAAATCTCAGAGTCTGCAGTTAGTTTCTTCAGAGAGAGTTTGGTCCAAACTGGATTTGTGAACAAGGAGTTTTAGAATCAAAACCTTTCATCAGACTCAAACTCAGTCAATCTGCTCACTCACATCTAGTTTATTTTTAACAAAATCACTTTTTCGTTAAACAATTGTAAAGTTCTAAAAATGTATGACAAGAAAAACAAATCTATGAATCTACAAATTAAACTACGAATGAATCGCTGTTTCAATCACAACTGCGGTATTTTGTCAAATAATTGCAATTAGATTTTTTGTCCATGTCTTTCAGCTCTACACTAAATGATATACAGTATATTATATTAGTAAGAGTCCACAGTGCTAGATAGTGAACAGAGTGAAGTGAGTCCTGCTGTTTCTCTCTGTTCCTTCACTGCTTGGATTTGATTTGGTTTATTTTTTTTGATCAGGGTCTTTTTATTTACATTTTTTCACATTATATCACAGGTCCAAACGGGTCCAACAGATAAGGAAAAGGAAACTTAATCGAATCCCCCACCCCCCAAATACCAGACATACACATATAAACAGAGATCCGTAAAAGGAAAATAAATAACTAAAATAATAATAAAATAATCAAATAAATAGAATGAAATGACAGAAAAATTGGTTACATTATCATGCTGTCAGCTTCCATATCCTCAACAAAGGTTAAGAAAGGCTGCCAAACAGTATGACATTTCCTAGTAGACCCTCTGATAGTATATGATTTGGTTTATTTAATGAGGTTATTTTTTTTTAAAATCACATAAAACATGAATAAAATCCTTGTGAGCATCAGTGTGAAATCAGAGACTGATTTCCGTTGTCCTCCTCCTGGCAGAGGGCATCAGCATTAGCAGTAACGCCAGAATTTACATTGGAATTAAATGACGATCACAATCAATTACAGCCTTTGTGTGTGTGGGTGTGTGTGTGTGTGTGTGGGTGTGTGTGTGTGTGTGGAGTGTTTACCAGCCAGACAAACACTGAATAATCCCGGCCAATCAGGCGCAGTGAAAGCAGCGTCTGTTTGCTCTGCCGTCACATCGCAGCCGGAGGAGACGCCATGTGGAAACAGGCCGTGCTATTGTTTAACACTACAGCACACAGAGGAGGCTGTGTGTGTGTGTGTGTGTGTGTGTGTGTGTGTGTGAGAGAGTATCCACAGATTCTTAAAGTCTTAAAATTAAAGCTGTAAAAAGTGTTCAGATGTGTTAAATCCAGGTATTAGCGGACATATAGTAGTATCTGCAAGTCCTTAAGAAGTCTGGAAAAAGTCTTAAATAATCTAAACAGAAGGCTTTGAAAGGTATTGAAATGTCTTTATTTCCTCACTTTAAGGAGCTGGTTTAGGGTTAAGATTAGAGTTAGGTTAGGGTTTATGACCTTAAAAAGTCTGGAAAAGTCTTAAATAATGAAAATGTAAGGCTTTAAAAAGTATTAAAAAAGTGTTAAATCCACTTATTAGAGGTTTTATTCCTCAGCATGTGATGTCAGGTTTGCCAGATGGATCCAGATCAGAGTCAGTAGAACAATCTGCATCCTGTCTGCTGTACTGAACTCAGCTGGACTTCATGTCTCTTAACTGTTAATGTCCTGCTGTCCTTTTTCTTCTTCTGCCTGTTTATAGTTTCACAGCTTTCATCAGCTGCTCAGTCACAAACAGGCTGTGGTGGAAAGTAACTAAGTACATTTACTCAAGTACTGTACTTAGGTAATTTTGAGATACTTGTACTTTTGTATTTCCATTTGATGCTACTTTATACTTCCACTCCACTACATTTCAGAAGGAAATATTGTACTTTCTACTCCACTACATTTATTTGACAGCTTTAGTTACTTTTCAGATGGAGATTTGACACAATGGATAATATAACAAGCTTTTAAAATACAACACATTGTTAAAGATGAAACCAGTGGTTTCCAACCTTTTTGGCTTTTGACGTCTTACAGAAAGCAGTGTGTAGTCGGGTCACATTTCAGATGTCTATGAGTTGTTAACAGCTCCACCAAATAGTGATTTTTCCCTCTAAACCTCACATGGTTTCATTTCAATAAATGTTCAAATGATCCAATATTTCAGCAAAAATCAAAGATTAGAGAAAAAGTCCAAAAACTGAAAACAGATTTGTGTATCAGAACTTTGTTTTTTCTTCTTTCCTCTCCCATTAATCGTCTCACGACCCCTCAGATTTATCCGGTGACCCTTTGGAGGGGCCCGACCCCTAGGTTGGGAACCACTGGACTAAACTAGCTAACTGTATATAAAGTAGTTCAAACTAGCTCCACCTCCAGCAGCTACAACAGTAACATGCTGCTTACACACTGATGCTTCAGTATTAATAATCTAATGATGTCATATATAATAAAATATCAGTCAGAGGGACCAAACCACTACTTTCACTTTAATACTTTAACTACATTTTGCTGCTAATACTTATGTACTTTTACTGAAGTAGGATTTTTCATGCAGGACTTTTACTTGTAATGGAGTATTTTTACATTGCTGTATTGGTACTTAAGTAAAGGATCAGAGTACTTCTTCCATCACTGTCTGTAACTAAACAAAGCAACAAATGGTGCTGAGCTTCACCTCTGGACTCACTGCATATATTATATATATTTAGGAAGGGTATGTTACAGTGTTTTCATATCTCTCAGGACTTGTTTTTGTATTCATTCATGATGAGTTTTAGTTGACTTTAGACACAAAGTAAGCTACTAAGTACAAGAAGTTTAAGTGCAAGAATAAAAATCAAAAGTTTGGTCTGAGACGTTTTTATTATTTTATTTTTACATTGTTGTATTGGTACTTTTACAGGCAGAATTCCAGGCAGAATTAAAAAGGTGTTTGAGTCTTAAATTTGGCTTTTTGAAACCTGCAGTTACCCTGATATAGTACAGTGTTGTGTGTGTGTGTGTGTGTGTGTGTGTGTGTGTGTGTGTGTGTGTGTGTGTGTGTGTGTGTGTGTGTGTGTTCTTCAGGCACAACAGACTGTATGTCATCTCTGTGTTTGTGTTGGAGGCCAGTCTCACCACAGATTATGATCTGTACCGCAGCCCCTCGGCATGCTGGGAGGTCTGGAGGGCGGAGCCTCAGCCTGCCTACACCTGCCTGTACAAGATCAATCAGAATGTCTCATTAGAGTCAGTTCAGGTTCAGGTCTTCCCACCGACAGACCAGTGTGATACTGATCAATTCTACGATAAATCTGTAATCAATCAGACTGGAGCAGATCAGTTTAATAAAAGGACGATATCAGAGCAGAGATCAGTCTGACTGGAGCCACTGCAGAGGAAGTGCTGCCGTGTCACTTCCCACTAATACACTGTGACACGGTGGGGGTGGGGGGGGGCGGGGGGATGGGGGGGTTTGACCTCTGACCTGTGCTGAGTCGGCGGTGCGTGGCGGACAGCCGGAGCGTCAGCAGACATCAGGCTGATTCCTCCAGACATCACTTACATTTTTAATCCAGAGAGCGGCGGCTGTCTGCCTGCCTCCTGCTGCAGACAGACACACACACACACACACACACACACACACACACACACACACACACACACACACTCTCACCTTTCCATCCCTTTAAAGGTTCAGTGTAATATTTACTTTCCTGAAGCTTAATATGACCAGTAAATAGGTTCCTGAATGGTAGAGAGTGAAACAGAGTGAGGCTGAAGGCTGCTGCCACACCAAGGTCCCTTCAAAAATCTGGCAGTTTGTTTTTATTTGCTCATCGGCAAAAAACACACATCAGAAAATATAACTTGAGACTTTATTTCTAATCGGTAGGATGTTCTGGTAAATTCGGCGTGTATATAATCCTCCAAACAGCCGGACCGGCCCGTGTATGAGGCGGGGAAGTCGTGTTCTTCACACAGAATATCGACTCCTAACCTTCGATGTGGATCCATTCAACACGACTGTGCTGATCCTGTTGAGTCGCTTTGTTTCTGCACTTTACTTTCAATTCAATTAAATTCAACAACGTTTATTTATCCCTGAGGGGCAATGAACAAGGCTTCCACAGCAGGACATAAAATACAACCACACAGACAACAACAGCAATAAAGTGCAAATCGGCACTATGTGCATGTCTGTATTTTAATTAAAGGAACCTCTGCCTGTCTGCTCTGCTCCTGTTCGCAGTGCATGGGAAACAGCATGTGCAACAAAAAGCAGGAAAGCACCTCAGCAGATTTACACACCTGTTTTTTTTTGTTTTTTTTACTTCATCTTAAGATACAAGGTCAAGTTTGTTTATTCCTCCAGCTCTTCATCACAGCCTGTGTCAGAGGACTGTACAGAGAAAGAGCCTGACTAGATCCAAGTAGATTTCAACCATAGACCAGAAGAGATTTTAGCAAAGTAGAAGCACTTCTGGTTTTCTCTCTCCGCCTCAGCAGATGAGACGATGGCTGGTGACCTGGACAGTAAACTGACTGACTGCTGTCCAGCTAACCCTAACCCTTGTATGACAGACAGAGGAAACCGGTCTGATGAACTGGGCTGATGTTCTGTGGAGGTTTTCCACGGAACCACAGCTCCCTCTGCTGGTCCAGACTGTGAGCTGCAGCCAGCCTGCAGACTGTCAGCTGATTCCTGTCTGAGGTCAAGCAGCTGATTCAGATGAAGGGAACAGCAGACTGATTCCCCCTTTCCACCCACTGGAACCTAGTGCTGGTGCTGGGCTGGTGCTGGTGCCGGTCCGCAGTTGGTTCAACTTGCGAACCTTATAAGAACCGGTTTGCTTTTCCACGGAGTAGAGCTGGCTAGACTAGAGAGCCAGGTCATTATGTCACTGTATACGTCTGTGTACGTCTCCGCTTCCCCAGCAGCACTAGCCATCTCGCTCTGTCTTTGTTCAAACACCGGTTTCGTTCTTGAAGCTTCCTCGAGTTTATTCTGAATCTCTGTTGAGGAGAGTCCACAATGCAAGGAGACAGTTTGTCTCCTCCACGGACCACTGCTGCTTCACGTCCATGTCCATGAAGCTCTGGTTTTTTTAACAATGGTGGTCTTCTTGGTCTTGTTGGTTTTGGTTGGTCATGATAATCCCTGACGTAAGCGGTTCTTTATTCTAGACCAGCAAAGTGTTGGTGCCACTCTGGAACCAGTTTTCCTGGCCGAGAGCCGGTTCTTTGGCTGTCGAAACGCAAAGAACTGGTTCGAGATTAGGCACCGGCTCTGAACCGGCCCTCGAACTGCCTTGGTCGAAAAGGGGTATGAGTGTTTCTACCTGCTGACTGGATCCACACCGGTCTCTCTGATCCACATCACGCTCGTAGTCAGGATCATCTGTTTCTGTGCAGTTTCTTCAGAGTTCTGCTGGAGACAGTAAACAGGACGAGGTGCTGTGCCTCATATCTGTAGAGTTCAGCTTTGTCATATTTGGGTTTTCCAGGTTTTTAAGGCAAACAGGACAAACTGTTTACCTGCAGCTCAGCGCTAATATTAAAATTGTCGATACCCTGATTCATAAACAGGATATCGGTGTGTGGAAACCTCAGTTCAGCTGATATGGGTTTTTAATTTTGGATTGACGCTTCCAATATGAAAGCTCTCTTGTTAAGTTTTAAATGAATACACAGAACCTGATGCAGTACAAACACAGGCTGAAGTATTTCTATGTATTACTTATTTTGGTCAGTAAAAATGATTGTTGGTGGGTTCATTCTGTCAGTTCAGGTGTCGTTGGACACTGACTCTCTGTCAGTCACTTTGCATGAGAGTCTCATAAAAGACTGAGATGGAAAATGTTGTCTGGTTTCTTGCTGTTTGAACAGCAAAACTCTTTGTTTCTGTGAGAATCAACAGTCTGCAGAATGCTTCATGGGTTTTGATAATCTGCTTTCTTCTTCTACTGTTACTACTCATCTACCGCTTTTCTGCTGCTCTCTGTGAAACATCGCCCAACACTCCTCCTGTGGCAAACTTTACGTTCTCATGTAAATGTCTTAGTTCTGGTTTTTATTTTCCTCTGCTGAAGCCAGTGCATATGAGGAAAACCACAAGGATCATAGGATCTCAGTTCACAAGTGTGTATATATGTATACTGTATATATGAATATATATATATGGCAAGTTATAAACTTACAATTCATAACATCTCATTCTATAAGACACAGCGACATGATTCATTTTAAGTAGTATACAGTATTGGGTCTAAAAAACATCATGGTGCAAAAAAAAAAAGTCAATGTGTCTGCCACAACAATAATGTAAAGCAGTAAATCATGACATGCTGGTGGACAGACAGCAGGATCGGCTCATGGGCATGAAGCCAAAATAAAAAACTGTAAACTGAGACAGAGTCTTATTGTCTTCTGGATTTCTGGAGCGCTGCTCTCCCATGATCCTCTTGGTTTTCCTCATGTTTCAGTGACAGCAGAGCGTCCAGCCACAAGAGCTGATGAGTCAGCGCCTGATTATGTTGATTTATATATTCTTACTCAATGTTTTTATCTCTTTTAATTGTGTATTTAACCTAGTTTAACAGGGTACTTTTACTTATGTACTTGTGCCAAATATTTCAGATGGTTTACTCCTTCTGCAGTTTGTGTATAACGATAAACAAACAAACAAACAAACAAGAGTTAACACACCTGCTGCACATGCCAGTAGTCTACTGCGAGTGTGTTTCCTGACCGTCCTCTGCTGTGTGTGTGTGTGTGTGTGTGTGTGTGTGTGTGTGTGTGTGTGTGTGTGTGTGTCTCCAGATGTGAAGGGGCCTCCGTCTCACCGGTTCTCCTGCGGTCAGACCCCACAGGCCGACAGCAGCATGTGGGAGAGGAAGTTCTGCGTCCTGACAGACAGCCAGCTGATCCTGCTCAACAGAGACGACGAGGTCAGACACACACACACACACACACACACACACACTCCAGTTTCATTTATACAGCACCTTTCATACAAGATTTCCATACAGAGTAATTAACAAGATAAGATTTAAAACGTGTCCCAGGACACTAAAACTCTCCATGAAACATCAGTCTGGGCTTCAGTGGAGAGTTTTAGTGTCCCATCATAATCTAAATATTTGGATACTTGAATTTGAATACTTGGATTTTTTGGGGCATGAAAACGGTCAAATGTAAAGATCCTGAATTCAGCAGCTTCTTTTTTTTTCTTTTCTTTTTTTTATTATTGATGTTTTTGCGTAACTCTTACAATATAGTACAGTCCTTACATGGTATAAACCATCACCATCATACAGATTTACATTACTTTTCTCAAAGAAAAACAA